>NW_019731276.1:944765-1003670 GCF_002891405.2 Cryptotermes secundus | reverse complement strand
TTTGGTAGATTTTTACGTGACTAACATAAGGCTACTGTGGAAGTGCCCATTTCGGTTACAACGACATTCGTTTATGACGACACTATTTTTAGGTCCCTTTGATGACATTATAACCAAGTTCTACTGTATATATATATTATCTAGTGACTACCTGCTACTTAGCAGGCTTGTTGTGAGACCGGTTCTGTATCCAAGGGCTTCGGCCATTTAAGGATGTGTTGGAGCATGCAATAAATATAATACAATACAATTAAACAAGAATGTCAATGTGCAGGATTTGAGGTTCCCACAGTTGTGGTTATGAAGACTTCTATCTTCTGGGATATAACACCTTATAGTCTGTTGAAAGTCAAGCAAGAAACCAGCGTGAAAACAGATGACAAGAGAAGTTATTAACTTTGTGGACTGCTTCACAGCATTATATTTCATGGCAAGTAGTACAGTTTATGTGGGGGAATTTATTTATGGTTTATCAGCAGTGGGTGGCAGTTATCAGCTCCATTAGCTGCTTGTTCTCAGTTATAATTAGTGAGCAGTGTGTTCTGTCATGGTGCCATATACTTTAGAGTAATGTGTATTTCTGTATGACACCTGTGTGAAATATGGATCTGCTAGAAAATTTTGGCAAATATTTAATGTAAATTTCATGATGAAAGAGTTACCAGCAGACAAACAAATCACAAATTGGTGAATAAACTTAGATCAACAGGACTCTTAACAGACAAGAAACAAAAATGTAAGCACTGATTTCTTACTGACGAAAAGTTAGATGACATTGGAGCCAGACTATAACATGCACCTAGAAAATCATTGACACATCTAACTCAAGAGACTGGATTGTCAAATTCTAATGCAAGAAGGCAACACAATTGCTGAAGCTTAGACTCTATAGAACAATAGTAATCCATACATGTCTTGAAGCCATGCAATCCAGCTAGCAGGGTTCATTCTTGGTTTCTACAGTCTGTTGTCAAAAATGAGATCGATCTTTTCAAATGACACATGGTTTAATTTGCAGGGCTACATAAGTACCCAAAATAACTGCTACTGGAGTGCACAGAATCCACATCTAACCCATAAAGGCCTACTCTATCCAATGAACATTGGTGTCTGATGTGCTGTAAGTGGAAAAGAATCATACCTGTGCTTTTGTTAATGAAACAATTAATTGCAAATGATATATAAAGGTCATTCTTGAGCAATTCTTTCCAAAGTTAACAGATTTAGAAGGACTCTATGGCTGGTTTGAGCAAGACTCAGCCACTGCCTAGACTGCACATATGTCTATGCAGGCTTGTAACTGTTTTCAGGGACAGAATTGTCACCAGTAATATTTGGCCAGCATGTGCACCATAACTTAATGCTTGTGATTTTTTTCTTCTGAATGGAGGCATAACTAGAATAAAATATTCTTGCAGAATATCTTCAAAGGGTGAATTAGAACTTCTTCCTCTGATGCAAGAAATGTCTGTGTGTAGAACGAGAGCATTTTCGATCTGTGAATTGTAACTACTTCATTCCAAACTTTATCAACGTACAGGCATATTGATTCATCGGAAAAATAAGTATGCGCCTTGCAGCAGGCGGTGAACCGGTTGCCTAGAAGCGCAGAGCTGTGAACCGGTCAGCAAAAGTAAGAACCTCCCTCTAGTAGTAGCAGTTAATTTATTTTTTATTTATTTAACGACAATTTCAGCAGCTAAATTGTATAGCGCTGTATGAAGCGATGATAAATGAACGATAATCTGGAAAAGATTTGGATCGAAGCAGCCGTGACGTAATCGAGGTACTATCCTTGGATACTTGCCTGGGGGAACTGAGGAAAACCACGAAAACCTTCAGGATAACCGGGATTCGAACTGAGCACGTCTCGTATACGAATCAAGAGCGTTAGCGCTACGCCAACACGTTCAGTGGCAGCGGTTGTGGTTTTGGTCATTAGGTGTAGTAAACAGTTTACTAAGAAAAACATATTCCAGAAATCAGACAGTTTAGCGAATTGTGGTACATCTGTATGATCTGTATGATCTGTATGATGGTACTCAATCGAACAGATGATCGTTAGGACCGGTGGGGCGGGTGGTATCAAGTGGGCCGGGGAGACGAAGAGCACGAAGAGAGTTGTAAACGGTTGTAATCGTTGTAATGTTGTGGTAGGGTTTTTTTTTGTCGCAGAGGATTAATACCAAACGTGATAACGTATAATTTAAATGATGAGTTTGCGTTTATAAGTGGTTTGCATGTGAGGTATAGGTCAAACGTAAGTATGGTATGCTTATCTTCGTATGTAAATAACTTCGGACTTCATAGTGCTGGGAACGGTTGCGCATGTGAAATATTCTAAAAGTTATCAACACGGAAAAATACCATGTTTTCTGCGGCTGTTTTGTCGTATGATCCAGGACTCCAGGAGTTTGAATAAGGTACATACATACATAAATTTCACATTTCACAAGTCCAAAATACAATGGACATGAAACCGGTCACAAGCCTAACGCAAACAAACTAAGCAGAAAAACAATACAGAGCTAAACAAACACTGTATGCTCCAAAAATTCATCAACTGTATAAAATGAGTTATTCATGAGATATGAAAATAAATTATATTTAAAACTGATTCTATCCTTTCTAAAACTTTGAATGGTTTTTGGCAATCTGTTAAATAACCTAATACCAGTAAACATAGTGCCCTTCTGGAAAACAGAAAGATTTGAAGTTGGAATATGAATTTGATTTTTGCTTCTAGTGTTCAGGCCATGAATCTGTGAACCCGAACATAAATTATTTTGATTGTCTATCACAAACAACATCAAAGAAAAAATATATTCACACGACAATGGTAAAATATCTAATTTCTTAAAAAGACTTCTACATGAGTCTCTGGGTCCCACTCCCAATATGATCCTTATTACTTTATTTTGTAACTTAAAAACTCTAGAATTATTAGTCAAATTACCCGCGAGGACTATTCCATGCTTAATGATAGATTGAAAGTAAGAGAAATCCACCATTTGCAGGGTTTTTAAATTCATAAAATAAGATAAACTCATAATCACAAAAATAGTAGAACTGAGTTTAGGAAGGATGTATTCCACATGACTCTTCCAGTTCAATTTATTATCAAATTGTATACCCAAAAATTTAATTACAAGGACTTCAGTCATTACCATGTTTCCAAAGGATACTGCCAGCAGAGTTGGCAGACTGTTTAGGAGCAAAATTAATATTAGTTTTGTTAATATTTAAGACCAACTTGTTCACTATAAACCAATTTACAATGAGAGACAAGGTATCCTCAACTTTGCACTTAAAAATTCGCCTAGTGGGGGGTGGAGTCCAGCTGGGTCCACTCGGCACGGCGGCCACTGATTGGCCAATTGTACCTGCCCCAGGTGATTATGATGATGGAGAATTTGGTGGAATGAAGATTGGCAGGGGAAACCGAAGTACTTGGAGAAAACCCTCCTCAGCGCAACTTTGTCCACCACAAATCCCACTTGACCAGATCTGGAATCAAACCCGGGCTGCCACGGTAGGAAGCCAGCGACTAACCGCTTGAGCTATGGCATGGCCCCAACTTTGCACTTAAGCACACAATGATTTTTTCCAGTGACAGAAATACTGGTGTCATCTGCAAAGAGAAAAACATTGGCATATTTATTGATGCATAATGGCAAGTCGTTAATATAAATAATAAACAGAAGTGGTCCTAAGACTGACCCCTGATGAACTCCTTGCTTAACTCTTTTCCATTTGGAGAAATAATCATGATCATCGTCAATTCTGAGTTGCCCTCTCTGTTTTCTAACTGATAGATAGGATTTAAACCAATTTAAATTACAATCCTGAACACTATAATACTCTAATTTTGATATCAGTATTTCATGATTAACACAATCAAACGCCTTGGCAAGGTCACAAAAAATACCAGCAGTTAGAAGTTTATCATTCCAGGCTTGAAGAATGTCAGTGGTAAGTGAAAAAGCAGCATGATCAGTTGATAAGTCTTTACTGAAACCAAATTGTTCCTGCACCAGTATATTATTCACTTGTAGATGTTGATTTAATCATCATCATCATCATCATCATCTTTATTAACATCCGTAACTGTTACAAAGTAACACATGGACAAGTCATAACATGTAGTACAATCATTCGGGAATCCTTTGCCCACGGCCTAAAGGGTTCCTAAGTCAACAGAGACATACTCTAATTAAAACTACAATACAGAATACAAGTACACAAATTTTAGATTTATTTTAAATATAAATAAGTTAATTTCAAGTTTATTTGCCTTTATGCTTAATCGACCAACTTTAAAAATACTACTTTAAAATCAAGTTACTAAAGTAACCATCACAACCATACTCATCAAGGATAAAAACACATCATCAAATCATCATTAAGGATTTTGAGCAGAGTTTCTCTATTCATCCTGCAGTCCCTCAAAGAGAAACTCCTTCATTGTATAAAATGGGTTATCAAGTAAAAATAATTTTAATTTATATTTAAAATCTTTGAATCCATTTAATTTTCTTATTTTCAAAGGCAATCTATTGTAAGCTTTAATACCCATATTTATGACACTTTTTTTAGAGGTAGATGTGCTACAGCTTCGTACATGGAAGTCCTCTTTTCTTCTAGTATTATATTCATATAAATCTGAATTTCTAGTAGTATACAGATTAAATTTCTGAAAGTAGCACAATACCTCAAAGATGTACAGAGAGGTAACAGTTAGGATCTTTAGATCTTTAAAGATTGGTCTGCATGTAGTTCTACTATTTACGCCTTTTATTAATCGGAGTATCCTTTTTTGTATTTTCAGTATTTTACTGCTTTCACACTCTCCCCCCCAAAAAATCAAACCATAACTTATTAAGGACTGAAATTTAGCAAAATAAACATTCCTGAGCGTAGAGAAACTCACTACATCTTTCAAGGATTTTATAATATAACACACCTTATTTAATTTTAGACATAAAGATTGAATATGTGAGCTCCATTTTAAGTTATTTGATATATTAACACCTAAAAATTTAAACTGTGAGGTATAACTAATTTTCATATTTTTGAAGGTGATTACTGGCTCAGACATATAGTATGATTTGTTTAATTGGAACAGCATTGCTTTGGTCTTTTCCGTATTTATAATCAAATTGTTTTTTGAAAACCACGATTCTAACTGGATCATCACCTCTCCTATCTTATCTTGGAGAATATTTATATTTTTATCTGTTACCAATATGTTAGTATCATCTGCAAAAAGGACAACTTCACCGTCAAATATATGATAGGGTAAATCATTTATATAAAGTAAAAACAACAGTGGGCCCAGGATGGAACCCTGGGGTATACCAAATTTTACATTCTTAAATGAGGAATTATACCTCTTCTTACGATATTTATTGTCATTTGAAGTTATTTCGACATACTGAGAACGTAGAGAAAGGTAGGATTTTAACCAAATTATGGCATTCCCTCTTATTCCATAATGCTCCAATTTCTCAAGAAGTATATCATGATCTATAACGTCATAAGCTTTTGAGAGATCAAAGAATATACCTACCACCCCTAACCGCCTATCCAATGCTTCCTGGACCTTTCCAATGAAGGACAGACACGCCGATGTAGTTGATTTATTTTTCTGAAACCCATGTTGATTTTCTGTTAAAATTTTGTATTTTGTAGTAAAAGATACCAGTCTAGAATACATTATTTTTTCCAATATTTTTGAAAATACAGATAAAAGCGCTATCGGTCTATAATTACTAGCTTCTTGTCTGTTCCCTTTTTTATAAACAGGCCTAACTTTTGCAATTTTTAATAAATCTGGAAAAATCCCCTGGTTTAAAGACTCATTAAAAATGAATGTAAGTGGTTTTTTTATACATTGAATACATGCTTTTAATAAAAATTCAGGGACTTCATCAACTCCAGCAGAGGCTTTACCTTTTAATTTAGTTACTACTAACACAATTTCATCTTCAGAAATGGGGAAGAGATACATGGAGTTTGGATTTCGGTCGACTAATAATTGTGGTAATCTATTATTATTTCTATTTCTAGTTTCCTCCACCAGTTCTTCAACTTTATCAATAAAATAAGAGTTTAATGTATTCGCCACCTTCTGCGGGTGTATTATTTTCTTTGAATTGTTTTGTAACCATATATCATGATTTGCCCTACCTGCATTTCCCATTTGTTTATTTATTATCTGCCACATCATCTTAGTTGGATTTGTAGCATCTCGTATTTGATTGTCATTATACCTTTTCTTAGCTTCAGAGATAACTCGTTTATAGATTCTGTGATATCTATTTATATAGTTTAATGAATCCCTTGATAGTGGTAATCTACACTTTAAACTATTTAAAAGCCTCATTTTCTGACATGAGACTCTTATTCCTCTAGATATCCATAAATTATCTTTGCGGTCACTCTTTGTTTCTAATTTCAATGGGAATGCTCTCGTAAAATAGTATAAAAACTTATTTATAAATAATGAGTATAATTCATTTACATTCCTTTCCACAGAAATTTCTTCCCATAATTCATCCTTTAACAAGTCTATGAATTTGCTTATATTTACCTTAGAAAACTTTCTTAAAAGTACTTTATCCTTTTGCTCCATTCTTCGTGTGTCTAAATTTACCCATAAGATCTGAGCCAAATGGTCAGAGAAACCCATATTTACAATTTCAATATAATTCTTATTAAACTGTTTATTAGTAATCATAACATCTATCGAGGATTTGGAGAGACTAGTAACTCTTGTTGGTACAGTTACTGTATTTTTTAGATCATAAGATATCAATAAGTTTTCCAGTGTCCGTGTGTGTTCATTTACCTGGAGAAGGTCTATATTCCAATCACCACAAATAATTAACTTTTTCCTTTTTTTATGTATTCTATCGACAAGAGTTTCCAGCTTCTCCAGGAATAAACCAGCATTGTTTTGGGGGGATCTGTAAATACAGACCAATAACCATTTAAAGTCAACAATTTCAACTACAGCTAATTCGAAAATTTTTTCACAGCTCAGATCGTTGAGAAATGTAACTTCCCTGGTATTTAACTCTTTGGTTACAAATATACATGATCCACCATCTAATCTAATCTATGATACATAGTTTTTCTAAAACTTTACTAAATACCGTCAACATAGAAATAGGTCTGTAGTTTGTTGTGTCAGCTTTATCACCTCCTTCATACAGAGGCTTTATGACTGCATACTTCAAATGATCAGGAAATGTACCAATCATAATAGACATGTTGCAAATGTAAGAAAAGGCTCATTTATAGCCATGCTACACAATTTTAATATGTTTGATGTGATACCATCATCCGTTATATGCATGTCAATTTTGCTTTAATTTTGTCAGCCCCCAAATTGAGAGGTATGTACCAAAACTTCTGAGTTGTGTACTTAACGTAATATGAGCATGTTGATAATGTAGAAGTGTTAGACAAAAGAATAAATACCATGGAATTGTCTTCTAAAGTTTGTAACAGTGATTGTCTGAAGGTAAATATAAATGAAACAGAGTTGGTGTAGCAACAGATTATGGGCTGGGTGATCAGGGTTTGATCCCCAGCAGGCCAAGATATTTTTCTCTACTTCACTGCATTCAGACCGGCTCTGGGGCCCACAACCTCCTATCCAGTGGGTACAAGGGACACTTCCCAAGGGGTAAAGTGGGCAGGGTGTGAAGCTGACCACTCCCATCTAGTTGTGAGGTCAAGAATGGTGGAGCTATACCTCCACTCCCCCATATGTCCTCATGGCATTGTGCTTAATTTATTAAGCACAAGGACAACTTTGTTTTTTTTTTTCACATATTAACATTTCATAAAATCAGAATCACCAACTTATGAAACATTTACTGATATCCATGTGAGTAGGCATGGTCTGGACATTGCAAGGTAAAAATAAAGAAACATTGTTTTCCTAATGACTTACTGATGTGTCAAGATTTTCTTTTTCTCTTTGTGGCCTTCTGCATGGCTGCTTCAGTCATCAACCTATTTGCTTGCTTACACCACCAAGGAATATAAATTCTTGTCAGTCCATTCACAATACCATGTACTATTTGTACAATACAGCCAATACAATTAATACAAATTTAATGCAGTTCTTAATGACAGGTGTGATATGCTGTTCTCCTGAATTCAAATTAAGTTCTTGCAGCAGAGAATGCCTTGTTCTAGGCTTTGATGATTGATATGCCTGCATTTGCCATCAGAAGCATTTGTAGCATTTCTTTCACTGCAGAGCTGTTGGTGATGGCTGCATGGACAGGAATAAGTGTTACAGCAGAGGGCACCAGTGTCTGGTGGAAGGCAGGGCACAAATATTCTCTTCTGAGGACAGGGGACCCAAGGAAGGGGTATATAATGAAGGGACAGGAGATTGTGGGAGTGACTGTGAAGCAGATTCTGAGCCACCTGGAACTGCCACTGTTGAGGGGTACCCTTTCATCTGTAGTGAAATGTCTGCTGCACAAATATCAACAGTGCAGGAAATCCCGACTTTTCCTACTCATAACAGAGACTGTCCCAAAACCTAGAAATGTTACAAACATGATTCATATGATAAATTTTTGGTTTATATTGAATAAACTTAAGTTCATTCATCCTGGTCTATCACACTAGTAATTGTATATAAGATTTTTAAGCACTTTTATTAATTACACTGGACAGTGCTTAGAAATCTTATATACTTTGAATAAATTTAATCCAGTCATAGGCTAAACTTAATTTATTCATGCGATTTTAAGTTACCAACATATAACTACGATATTCACAACAAAGGATTTCCAGGACTAGAAATATGTAATGGGAAAATGGCCTTCATGAGTTCTAAATAGTTCTTCAGTTTTTGGGTACATGTAAGGGTGCTCCCCTGTCATTGGTTACTTACAGTTAGGAATTGAATTTAATGTGATCATTACCACAGGAATTAAATTATCACATTCTTAATAGAAGCGACAATGATTAAGCAGCACATAATGAAGCCATTACATCTTGAACTAAAACAGGCATACTGTGCTGGATCCCTGGGAGCTGTTGAATCTTAATTCTTTCTGTCTACTGGATGGAAAACGCCCACAGGCAGATCATACTTTCGTTTTTATCCATTGTACCCATTTTATACTGCAATACAAAAACTGTAACACAACCACAGTAGTTAGATTTTTTTGACATTATACAGACCTTCTTTGGGCTGCACCAAAAAATGCGTAACCTGTCATAACACAAATATGATTTGGATGAAATATCAACCACAAGAATTTTTTTGGCTTGATATATATTTATAATTTCGTTTGGTGTAGTAGGCGTAACATTCATATACACAAATAACCTGTTTAACATGGGGATTGAACTTCATGTGTAAACATCGACTCCTGTTTCACACCGACATCAAATCAAAATCAACACTTACTAATCAGCAGAGAATAAATAATAAGTCACTATTCCACAACTGATCATGACCAATCACGGCTGATCATGAGTGATCATATTTCAAATACAGAAAAGAATAATAAGAATTATTACCAATTCTCATAATGTGGACTCGTGCTATAATTTGTTAAGGAGTTACATATACTGCCACTTCATTCGCAATATATATTTGCCTTACTTATGTTGGTTGTCAAGAATAGAGATTGCTATATAACAAACTCTGAAGTCCAGACCAGTAATACCAGATTTAATCATGACTTGCATCCTCCGGTGGTAAACTTAACAATATTTCAGAAAGGTGAATGGTATTCTGGTATCAAACTTTATAACCACCTCCCTCCAGAGCTTAAACAATTATCTTAAGACATCCGTGGATTTAAAGTGGTGTTAAAGAAGTTTCTTATCACCAATTCCTTTTACACTGTTGAAGAGTACTACTGCTGGAATAAAGATTGATCCCTCATGTATATTTAAATAAACACTGTTGCCTGTTGCTAGGATGCAACGGACTATGGAATAAAATACACAGGAAAAAGGTACTATTACTGTTGTGGTATAGGTGTGTTATATATTAACACGTTGTGGTCCGCCCACACATTAATACGTTTTTTGCTTTAAACGTGGCGGACTGGTTGCGTATTAATACGTTTTTAGAATATGGTAAGTTGCAACACACTATAAATCATTCTGACGCCACCCAGCTTGCACGTAGCTGCCTGCAGCTGCGTGATAAGCCTCTGGAATGTTTGCTGACTAATCAGTCACGTGACCTCGCTGTAACTGTACGCCCCTGCAAAGGAAAATNTTAACACCACATATACACGGCGCCAAAGCCCAGAAGACTGCTTTCTTCGAAAATAAATGCCTTTATTTCTTCAAGCTGTGCGTAGCAAGCTGTCAGTGAGTAGTGCAATATGCGAACATATAATCCTGGGAACTTACGAAGTATGGCCTACTTGTTCGCGTAGTTACTGAAACCACTTCAGGCTATATTGGAAATTTAGAATTTTATTCTGGTGAAGGAAAGAAATTACAAGAAACTATTCTTTCCATTTTGGAACCCTATCTTGGTCAAAATTACCATGTCTATCAAGACAATTATTATAAAAGTGTGGCAACTGCAGAACAGCTACTTTCGAGAAAAGTACGTGTTTGTGGAACAATTAGGATGAACAGAGGCCTTCCTCCAGATCTGAAAGAGGAATGTAAATCCCTGAAACGTGGTGAAACCCAATTCAGGAGGAAGGGGGATATTCTTCTTCAGTCCTGGAGGGATACTCGTGTTGTGAACATGATTTCTGCAATTCACAATTCAAGCACTGTTGATGTTCAAAGGAGACATGGGCAGGTAAAGAAGCCTGTTTGTATTTCCGAGTATAATATGGTCATGAAGGGAGTTGATAGAGCCATTCAGTACTTGGCCTATTATTCTCTTCCTCGGAAAACAGTAAAGTGGACAAAGAAAGTTGCCTTATGGCTTATAAATTGTGCCATTTTCAATTCATTTTTGGTTTTCAAAAATCTAAACCCTCATTCAAAATTGAAATACAAGGCATTTCTGCTGAATGTGGCAAAACCCTGGGCTACAGACCACATGGTGGCGGCAGAACCAGCGGCAGACACAGACTTAGTGTGACCAGGCCCGTCTACTCCCACCCAACGCAGGCAGCATTTTGACCCCCCTGGGTGACTCTCAGGTGATATGTGGAAACATACCCTCACAAAAATTGTGAAGAGTGAACATTTCAAGGGGAAGCATCCTTCTAGGCAATGCTATGTTTGCACAGTTCACAAGAAAGGAGTACGACTGTCTACATTTGCAAGTTTTGTGTAATGCCCCTTCACAGAGGGGGAATGTTTGTACTTCTAGGAGCACTGGTAAGTGTTCTAAAAAATTTTTAGTTCATAAAATTAATTAGGAGATGTTATATTAATTTTTAAAGTGAACAATGCACACGCACAGTAGTAGGTAAAAAATGCTGGTCCCCAGGTTAATTTAAATATTTAAATTGCCTGTCCGCAAAGTGTTAAGAAATTAGATTTTATATGACTATATTAAGAGTCTTGGTGGTCTCTTGATCATGTATGTAATTTTATATGTTTTTTTTTATATATATATATGGAATGTATTGTTGTACAGTAGTCTTGTATTAAGCATTTAAAATTTTGACAATGATGACTATCTGATTATGTATGTATATTCATGTTATATTGTATTGTTGACTTGTTCTATATCTGAGGCAGTCACCTCCGTGTATTTTGTACAAGTGTAAATAAATGAATGAATGAATGAATTTTCAAGAGATTTTTCCACTCTCCCACTGTCAACATTTTCCTTTTCACTGCCACTTTTAAAAATCCATTCATTGTATTCAAGCACCATAAATACTAATACATAAACATTACAAATAGACAACATATTGTAAGAAGTAAAATATATTTTTTTAATATCTGTTCCATTTCCGACACCTGTTGCTTAGATCCACAGTATCACTTCCTTATACAATGTTACTTCCATTCATTGTTCAGTAATTTAAAGTTTTCCCTCATTTACTGATCAGTCTGAACTGAATCATTTATTCTGAAAAGGGCATGAGTTAACGAAACTAAACTTTAGAGCAGAAACAGAAAACTGTTTGTGTGGTTGCCACTAATGTCTAAAGTTACCATTTCTTACAGATAAATTCTGTAGTACACCTGTCTGCACACTGTCTTGTATGTAAATTTTATTTCGGAATCTTACACTTGTGACAAATCATTTTTCCTTCATGTTTTGTGCTCTTTCTGAAACTGTCCAAATGTCATACATGTTATTAAAAAAAGCAAGCACTGGTTTTACAAATGCAACAAAATATATAATAATGAAGCAATATTTTGTTTCAAAATCTTACTATTCGAAAGTTATTCGTTCTCCTGACTTTCAAAACTAACCCAATATTAGCACTCTTACTATGTATCAATACACTTCATTAAGAAAAACACTGCCTCTATAGAAAACAAACAGGATGTAAACTAGTAATCATGTTTTATTTAACAAAATTTATTAGACATTCTTATCAGCTGTTTAAAAACGGACATAATAACAAACAATGCAAAATAATCTGCTGGAGATTGTGTATGTTTATTTTGAACATTGCATTGGTCAAAAAATGTAGCAATTAACCTACTGTATTTAACAGATTGAACACATGGCTCAAGTCATTTTCAGATCTGTTGTAGGTTTGCTTTGATGAGCCCAAATCCACAAAATGTGAGTACATCCAAATTACTGGCTTGCCCTTTTCAAAATAAAGGGCTTAGTTATCCCAAGTTAGTAATGTGTGTTAAATTTGTTATGTTTAAGACTTTCCTCAGTTTAGTGCTCAACTCCATTGCTCCCCAAAGAAGCCTTAAATGGAGGTGTCACTGTATGTGGAAGGCATGAAGAGGGAACTATTCCTGATTAGAAAACTTATACTCTGAACAACATTAAACTACTACTTCACTGCTCCTTGTCATATTTAATGGATTATTTTAATTTATTAAAAAGCTGTAAAAACTCCATTAATTTCACTTGTAAGCAAACAAAATCTAATGTCAAGAAATATGCCCCTTTATATATTGGATCAAACAGCCATCTGCATTATCAGAGGTGAAGAGACTCATTTCAGTGCACGTATGCAACCTGTAGCCAGTTGTCGATATGTGATATCAAAGCCAAGTTCTTGTTCTGGTTCTACGATGTCATCTGAATGGAAGCGGAGAATTATTGGACCTGCTGCATAACCTGTAGGGAAGAGTGTCAGATTTAACCAAAGATCAATTGTACTTCTGTATGTTAATGGACACAGAATAAAAATCTGTAGAAAAAATTCTTAAAATAGAAATACCTATATAAACAGTCAAAATTCCTTTGAAGAATACAAAATTAAATACTGATTAAGCTTCCTCTCATTGTCATAGATTATAATCTTCATTTGTTCCAGTTGTAAGGATTCTTCCAGTTTAAAGTTTAGGTGCTTTCCATTGCATTCCATATAAAAAATTGTAATTAGGTCATAAGATGCAACATATGCATTATATAACTCAGACTGATACAGTGACCTTATTACATGTATCTTTTTGTTGAAAGCCCCTGGCAGTGTATGTTAATGCAGAAGTTCTTTGATTCAGTTTCAGACATTTTCCAAATGATCTGGCCATTTATGTGACACTGCGTTGATGTCTGTCATTCGCAGTTTAACTCTAACATACTGAGTAAATTTATGATGTGACATTCTGTACCTGCATTAGCTCTAATGAAACACATTTATGCTATTGTCATTTTGCAACTTCTTGTGTTTATTATTTATATTTATTTATAACTCATTTAATGATGTGGTCAGCAGCTCAGATTATATAGCATCAAATGATGAGATAATTAGTATAATGAATTTGAAAGGACATGGATGGAAGTGACTGTGACCTGATTTGTGGTACTGTCTTGCAGTATGCCTGGAGGGACTGAGAGAAATTATGTGAAACCTGTCACTATATCTGCAGATCAAACCAGGCATTCCTCCCCAATTCACGTCAGAAGCGTTACTGCTTAGCACAAATTACATGCCCCCCCACATGTTACCTGAAATATAATAACTTTAATGTACATGAGTATGTACTAGGGTGACCAGACATACTGTTTTTGAGAGATGTGTCCCATTGCCCTGACAAAGATTAAATGGGATGTAAAGAGTGCCATCTTACATGTATTTTGAAGTTATGTAAAAATTTTATCTTATAAAGACATTTTGTAAGCGGTACTTTAGTATAGTTTCCATTATAAATGCTTCACAAACTGATGAAGAGAACCGTTTCTTTGTTGAAATTATCAAAGTTGTTATAATGATAAAGATATGTTTTGGGGACCTTACATTCAGTGACTATTATATCTTGCTTTGAAACAACTCCAAATTGCTGCAAGCTGTCTGTTCATCTCAGAAGTACAGAATATCTGACTAAGAGGGGGAACAGACTCCAGCATGAGCTGGAAATGTGTGGCTGCCAAATGCTACGTATAAAAATGCATGTCCCATTTTTTATTTGTAAAATCTTGTCATCCTAGTGTATATTGTATGTATAATATACTTGTCTTGTTTATGTACTGAGCTCTAAAACATCTTAGTATGAAAATGGAATTTCCCATGTTTACTTGCAGACAGCAGATGGACAGATTCACAACCTGTGACTATCTGGGATATTCTGTTCTGTGCATCCATACAAATAGCTAAGTAATTTGCACACTGACACGTTTACATCATCGCAGATGCACGCACAGCAGTTTTAAGTTCTAGGATAATGATATTTGATGGATAAGATTCTAAAACACGAATTTTTATGTGTGTCTTTGGCATGCACTTGGTGACCTTACTTGTGATAGTGGAGGCAAGAGTATTGTTGTCTGGTGGGTCCAGCACATAGCCAGATCTCATGTGATCTGCATTCTCAGTCACTGCAAGTCCTGACAAGCTGCGCCCACAGAATTTGTCTGCTGTGGGTTCAGAGAAAGTTCCTCCAGGTTGCATGTCACTCCCATCTCGCCCACCTGGGATGTATAAGTAGTCGTGAGAGTTGAGATCACAAGCTGCAGTGCCTGCTCGACCCACTCCTTCTTCTAGATACATGCCTGAAATAATCAAACTCATAGAGAATTTTGGTAGAGAAACTCCTGGAAAACAATTACTTGGAAGATTGAAATGGAGAGAACAAACTAATGTGTGAGTTTCAATAATGAGAACTGATATGATATGTCATGAAAGGATTAGGAACAATAGTAGGTATCTGTGTTAACAGTGCTGAATCTCTGGGTTACTGTGTAACCAGTGGATTTGCATGATTATGGCCTACCTTGCAGAAGATAACTATTAGAAATGCGAGATGGCATGCACTTGAACTTCTCCAAAGATATTCTTTGCTCTAAGATCAGATTCTGCAGCATTTTACAAACATGAGTCATTATAAGATGTACAAGACATAAAAATTATTGTTCACTATATGCTATAAATGTTGTCTGAAAATTTTCTTCAGTTTGTTAAGTATTAAACAAGATAAAAAATTGCTTTTTACATTGATGTAGAGAGACAGTGGAATAGTCATAACATCTTTTAAAGTGAGGATCAACATGCTGGTAATTAAAATAAATTTAGAAGCAACTGTGGTAAAATCCACCAGAAATATCTGGTAGTGAGTAATGTGTTTTTTTTTATAAATTCTTCTGCAGAATTGCAGACTTCAAAAAATTTACAAAAGGAGCTACTTTGTTAAAAGTTCTACATCTGCCAGCACATTGTTTATTTTGATTTTGAAGTTATAACCAAGCATGACAGTACCAGCAGATATTTTTCAGAAAAAAAGAAACTCTTTAAAACCCAGCTAACTCCACAGTGCACAGTATTTTCCATTAACTGCTGCTGTTACTTAGCTGCTAGACAAAATCCCTGCTATAGAACCCAAAAATTCATTATAAAACTTCACCGCTGGATCCCATCCTGAAACATTTCAATCCAGTTATTGTATTCATAACCTGCTTTCAATAGTACCTCCCATCTAGTTCTAATTCTGTTCCCATGACGACTCTTTATGCATTCACCTCATGTCCTAAGTGACTTCAGTAAGCAACAAATGTCAGGTCGTGGCAGTAACAAAAAAGGCAGAAACGATCATTCAAATTTTCCTGTTCTTCACAAATTTCCTAGAAATACAAAATGTATTTTGAATGAGCATTCTCTTTAGAATTGAGGTTGTAACACAAACCATCTGCTGAGTTAATCCAGAAGACAGAATTCTCACTTTGGTTGAACTCAACACGACATGTGTTTGGGGATCGCTGGATGCAGATAGCATACTCCAGGTTGCTCTGGTAGTGACCACCATCTGCGGGGTCATAGTTGAAGCTCCTGATGTTACCACTGAGGTCTGTGTGGTACTGCAGACATCCATTAGGAGCTACAACATAACAGTATAATTGGTATTTCATTTTCTTCTTGTGACACACCAAATTCAGGATATAATTAATTCTAGTACTGTTAATTTGAGGTCATTTCCAATCAATTCATCATAAAATTAAGCATCCTTTTTTAATGTTCATAAGGAAGAGAAACATAATACCACTCAAGGCAACCAATGATGGGATATGACACCAGGATATTCAGAAATAAACACATCCACTTAGTTATGATAAAATGTGTTCCTACTTACCTACAAGCTCAGGTGTGGTCCTGCAATCGATCTGAGTTGCTCGGATACGCCACTGGTAAGCCTTAGCACCAGATGTCATCACCATAAGAGAGAGAGAGGCACTGCCTACTGTTGCATCCACAGGAACATACACTGCATGCATAATACATGGTGGAGATAAGAGACAAGACCAATAATAATATTATACAGAATGTCTAAATGATTCACTTACAGTGCTGTCCAGCATTTTCACCACACAGCTCTGATATTCCTATGCCGTTCGGCAGTGATGTCATCGCCACAAAGCGATCACCTCGACAGATTCCCATAGTTGTATGTGGCCCCAGCAATGAGAATTCATCTAAGTCAAGCCTGCCAGCATGAACAAACAGCACATTTATAGTGTGGATTTCCTTTCATTTACATACAACTACAGTATTTTTGGGCTGCAGGCTTTACCTCAGCAATGGGTTTTGGGCATCACTCTAACAGAGCATGCAAATCAGTTCCCTGAGGCCCTGCTGTTATGGAACCTGGTTCAATACACTTGATTACTTCACAATCTACTTCTTTGCTGTCAATCATAATAGCAAGTTGGTACCATAGTAAATGATCAAAATTCAATATTGCATGTGATCACAGTTATAAAATATGTCGCACATAGATTCACTATGAACATGATGGTCAGAACATATTCCTGACTCAACTTTCAATAGAAGCTTGTTATAACCATTGAAAAGTTTGCTCTGAAGGGAGGGGGGAGAGGTAATATTCAGCCAAGGCTTTCAGTTTGTTTCACTTTTTTGTTTAAAAATATCACATGTTCTACATATTATAATTGGGTACATAATTTTCTGTCAGAACATTTTATTGTCATGTGACTGAGTGACTATAGACAGGGTTTTGACTGTAGTTGGATTTACTGGAGATTTAAACACATTGTACAGGTCACTGTCACACACAGACTGGTGTTCTCTTAGTCACGGTCTTCACTGCACTGCTTGGTAGCAGCTTCCAACAGTGGACATTCCTTTGCTTCCTGGCTCACGCCTGCATAGACCTGCAACCGTCTCATGCCAACTTTGTTATCTTCTAACTGCCATTTTAGGACTCTACTAGGCTCAAACTGAACTAACTTGCATTGCATAATCGACTCCTTATGCAGCCTTGGCACTGACTGCATATAAATCGCCTTTTCCAACATCTCTGTTGCTACATCATATAACTATTGGCATGGACAACGTAGAGAACATGACGAAGCTGTTGCCTAGCAATGGGCATGTTTGCAGAGCTTTCCCTAGCAACATCTGTCTCTGCTGGCTTCACAGTTTTTGCCTCAAGCAAGTATGCCACAATATGCTCCTTACAATGAATTTTTGCCACTGGCAGCATTCATTTTTGTTATAAGAGACCAAAAGTGGTGCTGTAGGCATAGAAGTATCCCTCTTTGGATATGAATTTCAGTATCTGCGCAGAGAAATTTTTATACAGAACAGTTGAAGTTTCTATGGTAAGTGTTTGTATTGGAACATGTGTCTGAAAAAGACAGAGAAGGGATAGGAAATCCATAAACTCTGTGAAAAAAAGATGGACAATATATGATAATTCATCAGAAACTTGATGGGAGGGAAAGCCATTACACCATTGCCAAGCTTGGGCCTGTCTGCTGCTCTCCGCACTTCCTGTTTGCATACTGTGCAGAATGTACAGTGTCACTGTTGGGAGTTCTGAGAGTCACACTTTCAATGCAGTCATCAATGATTTTAACATCAGTTTGAGTTATCCTGTAACTGATATATGTTCTGTTTGCACATATTTAGAAAATTTAATACGATTATGAACGATTTTGAAAATAAAACTGAATTTATGCACTCATTCAGGTTGCACACACCATGTGCAAATGCTTTTTACAAGCTCCTGTAAATGAGGAATAAACACCATTACTTTCTGCTTTGATTCGTTATAGGTACAGCTTTGCCAAGAATCCAGTCCTGGAAGAATATTACAGTCATCTGCCTAATAGCATGCCTTAAACATAGATTCAAAGTTGTATATATGGGCCGAAAATCAGGAAGATAGGGGAGCAACAGAAATAGCTTCTGCACTACTAAATTAACTGCGTGGTCATAATTTACTGGATACTAAGGTTATTTGCCTATTTTGTGATGACCATGCAAGCCATGACAGTAAGAATCATGTTACTCGCTCCCTGATGAAGTGGCTTATAACAGAATCTCCTGGCAGAATAAAGAGCTTTTTGATTTACATTCAAGTGTATGGTCATAGCTTAGCTATTTGCCAAGTTATCAGGGGCTTGGGAGACATGAGAAGAAACTATGCTCTTATCATGTCTAAGGAGAACTGTCTGGAATGATACTTGGTAAGTGATGAGTGAATGTTATTTGACGAAAGAGAACACCCTCAAAAAATATTGGCTCAATAACTGTAGAATAAATGTCATAAGGAATCAGAAATAGAGCCCAAAATTATATTTCAAAAGAGAGTGACAGAGAGATTGCCAATTTAAAACAAATGAGAAGAGATGCCAATCACTTCTCACTACATTTCTTCCAAAAAGAAAAGGGATGTAAGGAACCTCTTGATGAAGCTGTACGAAGGATCTTACAGAATTGAAAAGTTATGATGGAATGCTGGAGAATAATAGAGAAGAAGAGCACATGGTTCTTCATATATTATATTGTACAGAAAATTGTTATCAGGTGAGGTTTCTGAAACAAAATATATTTACATTCATTGAAACTGAAACACATCTGTACCATGTGTTGCCATAGTTGGATTATTTTAATTTCATGAAGCTACAATATATTCAGGAGAAAGAGGATACTGTATGTTTGAATGCTTTCTTTCAATAAATATCATTTTACATCAAGAGAGCAATGTCTTGTGGCTTAAAAAATTAAACCAACTTGCAGGCTTTGTATGCTTGGTCCTCAGCTACACACATGACTTCCATTTCAAAGAAACTGAATACAAATCCTAGCTGCAGACTTGGGGTACCATCTGAGGTTTTCACGGTTTTGCATAGTATTTTCTGTTATTCATTAATGCTTCCAGGCAAAGCAAGGGATAAGACTTTCATATAAGGTCATGACTATTTGCTCTCATGGCCATACATATATACTCACCTGACTTGGCAGACATTTTTGTTGGTGATATCAATGCGGAAATCACAGAAGGAACCAAGGCGATCTCTGTCAGGGTAGCTTGGGTTCACAAAGTAGGAGATTGCCTGTCGTGTTATGTTGCGGCAGCTCTTCTCAACTGGAAGACAAGTCAAGCCCAACTGGAAGGTAACATGATTGAAAGAAATGGCAAAAAGTGAAATGTTTGTACTAAAGAGGTACCAGTATGTAGCTTACTCATAGTCCTCATCAATCTTATGTTAGATTGGCTAAGTGTCAGTAGCCTAAGAGATTAAATGCTTGAGAAGTCCATCTTTGCAATGGTTATTTTATCTTGTCTTTGGGTCTGTATGTAACTTAATTCCTAAGATACATTGAGGAGCCAGCCTTTCTAAAGTGTTGTACCAGTCTGTTTCCTCCTCTGGGTTATACACTCTCACACCCCTAAGCTCGGTAAAGTGTCTTCTGCTCTGCTTGGAGCTCAACTGTCCTTAGCTCTCATTGAATATGAACTAACTGGTCTCTTGTCGGATAGAAATTAGCTAGTCTCTTGTTGGATATGAACTCAGGCTGAATAAGGAACACCCTGTCAAAGGGTTAATTTTATCGCTGCTATGCAATGAACCTCTTGTTGCCGTGGGAATACATTTCGTTATAAATAACGGTGGAAACCCCACCGTTAGACTTTCATCTCCAGGACGATTTCCTAGGCTTTGCTGCCTATGAATTGCTAGCCGTTGACTAGTGATGGACATCTTATAGTTCTTCTTTCAGGAAGCACGTCACAATATTTTTGAGTAAATAACTATATCCAAGTTTCAAATTGTGCATTTCCCAAAGGCATAGTTTTGCAACTCTGAAAATTTCACTGAATTTGTTCATTTTCACTTTAACTTTTCACTTATTTGGCATAAACGTTGTTACTTGAGGCCTCTCCAGCTTTGTAATTCTTGATTTCTTGTAACTGGTACTAGGTGATCTTTCATCAAGGGTAAAGCCACAGGAGTGTGAAGCTGACCACTCACATACATCTAGTGCCAATGTTAACAATGATGGAGTTATACTCCACATCTTGTCATTCTGCCTAATTTATTAGCACAAGGAAAACTTTATCTTTGCAATCAGTAACAGTAACACGGTATAAATGTGAACTCATCAGGTTATAGCAATATACCTGTGGTCCTGAAATGATGTATTACAATAAATGTGTGAAAAATATGAATATTTTGTGAAGGTTATTTTCACAGAATTTCAAACAATAACATAGCAACTTCGGCCATGTGAAGATTGGTAAAGAGAGATAAACCATAAACCTAACTCCAAATTCTGTATGAAATATAAGTCTTAATCCCATGATTACAGACATGGTAAGAATGAAACTCTGAGGTTGTGCTGGACTATTTAAAATTTAAAACAGACAAATTGTGTACTTCAATAATAATTACAGGGTGATTCAGAAAGATATACACAATTTCAATTGGCTATATTTCCTGAATTATATGTTGCATTTGAATTCTGTAAATTACATTTGATTATACATACATGGAAATTTATAGATGTTCAATGTGCCCCCCTCCGGGTGCACGGATAACATCTAGACGGTAGCTGAATTCATCCCACACTCGATGACAAATATTTTGCTCACTGAGTTCACCGCAGCTGTCATACGGTTTCTTAGGTCATTCAAAGTTGTGGGAAGAGGTGGTACGTAAACTGCATCTTTCACGAATCTCCACAGGAAACGATCGCAGGGTGTGAGATCAGGAGACCTCTGTGGCCAGAACTGAAGTGCCAGGTCTTCATTCCCCATGTGACCTATCCATCCTTGAGGTAGAGATTCATTCAGGAAACGTCGAACGTTCAGGTGCCAATAGGGTGGAGCTCCGTCCTGCTGGAAAATGTAATCTCCTGAATCTTCATTCATTTGAGGAACAAGCCAGTTTTGCAGCATTCTAACATACGTTACTCCAGTAACCGTGTTTTTGTCAAAAAAAGAAAGGTCCATAAAACTTTGATAACAATATTGCACAGAACACATTAACTTTCGGGCTGTCCCTCACATGTTCGAGTGTTACACAGGGATTTTGTAGCCCCCCTATGCGAACATTGTGCCTGTTGACTTTCCCACTTAGGTGAAACGTAGATTCATCGCTAAAAATTACATGAGGCAGAGACAATTCATCTTCCATGTTTTTGAGCACGGTCACAAAATTCTACACGCTTTGCCTTATCGTTTGCGTGAAGAGCCTGTACCAGTTGTAGGTGGTATGGTTTGTACACTAACTGGCGCCTCAATACACGCCAGACAGTTATTTGCGATAGTCCAAGTTCTCTACTAGCACTACGGGTTGACTTCATTGGGCTACGCTCAAAGCCCACTCGAATGCGCTCCACGTTCTCCTCCGATACATGCGATCGGCCCGGGCTTTTACCCTTACACAGAGAGCCAGTTTCATCAAATTGTTTATTCCAATGATAAATGCTATTCCTTGGAGGTTGGATGTTAAACTTACGACGAAATGTGCGCTGCACTGCAGTCGCAGGCTCACTTTTACTAAACTCACGAATGCAAAAAATCTTGTATTAAATAGTAGCCATCTCGCGTACAAGTGATGCGGTGCTGGAGTGCTCTAGCAATAGTAATAGAAACTTTACATCGTCCTCTTTCAAATGCATTTTACAGAATTCAAATGCAACTTATAGTTCAGGAAATATAGCCAATTGAAATTGTGTCCATCTCTCTGAATCACTCTGTATTTCCCTAAAAGATATGTGTGTGGAGGTGGTGGTGGCGGCGATGATGATGATGACGACGACATTGATGACCAATAACACCAATTTTACCATATTTACAATAAAAATTCCTGCAACACAACATTCTGAATCAACTAGGTTTCGAAGTTAATGATTATCTGCACATGAGTACAGCATCCTAACCCACAAGCTGAATTGCATTTTGTTTCTGGATTATGAAACATTAGATAAATCACGTGATTTATAGGATTGGAAATTTGTACTATAGGAAAATATAGCCTCTAGGGAGAAATCTGCAAATTACTAGCAGCAAGGTGAACTATGTACATCTAGTAATATGACCAAGCAACTGCCACTAACAACATAGTCAAGTGAGTGCTACTAGCAGCACGGTGAAGTAAGTGCTATTAGAATCATTATACAGCAAATCCAACTAACATGTGTTACTAGTAATATGGTGAAGGCCGCGCCCTAGCTAAAGCGGTTAGTCGCTGGCTTCCCATCGCGGTGGCCCAGGTTCGATCCCGGGTCTGGTCAAGTGGGATTTGTGGTGGACAAAGTGGCGCTGGGGCAGGTTTTCTCTGAGTGCTTCGGTTTCCACTGCCAAATCGTCATTCCACCAATTGCTCCACAATCACCCTTACCTATCATCTTGGGCTGGTACAATAGGCCAGAAGTGGCTGCAGTGCAAGGGACTTAGTCCCAAACCTCTAGCAATAAAAAAGAAAATATGGTGAAACACGTGGTACTAGCAAAATGATGCATGTGGTGTGAGCAACACAGTGAAGCAAGTAATACTAGCAACTCACCTATGCAGCAGACAGGACCATCATCTCCAGCATCGTCATCACAGAGCCCAACACTCCTGCCATCTAGCTCTGCACATTCGTTCTTAGAGTAACACATTCCAGTTGTCCCATCCAGTGCCCGACATGCCATACTCTCTATGCGAGTTGTTGCTCCATTCTCTGCCTCACTGTTTGTGTTCACATTATTGCTGGATTGGTGTCGGCGTGGAGGCATGAACAGAGACTGATACAGCAGTATGTCTGCAAACAGATCATGCCAGTGTGGAGTTCACAGTGATGTCATAATTTTATGTTTAATGGTGCTGATTTTTAAGGACATTTATTATAAATGATGCTGGTAGTAATTGCTGGGTTGGATGATACTGAAAATGAGAAAATCATGCAGGAGCGTTCATAAATGTTGATGCCTCTGTCAAGGTCCAAGTGTCAGAGCATTAAGATAATTCACATTTACTTATATTTACTTATGTCATACTTGAGATTCCTATAGCAGTAAATACGAAGAGTGCTGTCTTCTGGGAGATGATGCTGTGTAGTCTGGTAGAAAAGTACCAACATTTCAAAGGAACAAGCTACTTCCATCTTCAAGGTAGAATAAAGCAACTCAGCCATGAAACATGAAACATATGCTACTACCAACTTGAGGAAGCATGTGCTAGTAGCAACACAGTGAAGCAAGTAATAATAGGAACACAGTAAAACGGATAATATTAGCAATTTATTTGTGCTGCAGACTGGACTGCCCTCTTCAGTAGCAGCCTCACATAGCTTAACACTCCTGTCACTCTTCTACCTTGAAGATGGAGGCTCCTCAGAATAGTTTATACCTTTGACCAGACTACACAGAGTCACGAAAGTTTATGAAAGTCTTTTGCTGTCTCATGACTATAAACATTACTTTTCTCAAGTACGTTTACATAACAGATACGAGATATTTCTTCAAATTCTAATTCATGATACATATGCAGCTAAATTTGATTTGTTTCATTCTGGTCCATCACACTAACAATTATAAATACAAACCACTCTGTCCAGTGTGACATGTAAGTTTTTACTATGTTAAAACTTATCTCCCTTATGGTGAAAACAACACAGCAAGCCACGAACAAACCCTGGACGACATCAAGAACCTCATCAAGATAGACAGGTGGCACAAAATATGCCCCATACAAGAAGGACGGTAGGAGTACGGACACGAACCTATGTGATTTAAAAAATTTTAACTATTGACAATAAAGGTTTTTTAAATAACATCTAGAAACTTTTAAAAACTTTACAACACCAGGAAGCTGCTGTGATTGTGAAACGTTCGACTTTATGCATACTGTGCATTATAGGATATAAGTGTATGTATTAAAATAAATCAAAACACCTATTGTGATGGTAGTTTCCAGTTTGTAATGATGTTCCCTCTGAAGATGGCCCGTAAGGACCGAAACATGTAAGGGAGATAAGTTTTAACGTAGTAAAAACTTACATGTCACACTGGACGGAGTGGTTTGTATTTATAATATGCTGCTAAGTTTATGATTTATGAAAGGTGAAGCAGCAACTGTAAGTCATTCAACACTTCATCTCATGTTGCAGAATTTATGTACTGCGCTTATGGTCACAGTGCCAATGGTAATTCCAAGCATAAAATTGATTTATTCTGTAATAACAATGCTACAGAATTCTGAGTGTTGTACTGTTTAATTTTTGTTGGAGGTGTATCAACAGCGTTATGATGGACACTGGTTCTGTATTATTTCAGAATCTCAGCTTTTATGAGTAGCAAATGAATAATGAAATGTAAAACCCTTAACTTCACCTTGGGCACCTCCATCCTGGTGCAAATTAACCAGGTTTAGGCCTGAAGACCTCCCCCCTGTAATCCATGACCTTCTGCCTATTCTTTTAAACTTATCAAAGTTTTGTCCATCAAGCACTAAGTTATTTCAGAAAAATTCTATATACTGCAGATGTTTCTGACAACGAATATCTCATACATCTCATATACATTCCAATATTAAGGTACTGCCATGGAAACTGGGTGGAGTGGGATCTCGTTGCCTGCTTCGTGCTCTGTGCACGCCTCTTGTAGCTTCTGGAGTGTTCACTGGTGACCTTGGTCCTCCTCATCAACCAATCGTGTCCAGAATATACCAGAATGTACAAGAAGAATGCAGAAGCCAGGAAATGTAATCCTGTTGCTCTCAGTTCCCGTGACATATATTGACATATGCTACAGTATTTAAATTTAATTGTGCCTTATTGTAAAACAGAAGTCTAATGTTGATCAAATCATTTCTATAGATTTTCAAACAGGTGAACCCCCCCCCCAAATTTAAAACACAACATAAAATTTGTATTTTCTCAGTTATTCTTAGGTAATCAACAAAGTTTAAATGTTTAACAAAAATTCCAAACAGCCCCAACATTTTGCACACAATGTCCAACACAATTAATTTCAGTTGAGTACTAAGCAGGTGGTCCAAGTGCTAATATGCATTACTTCTTTCAAAAATATCTGAGTCGAGTGTCTCTTGGGGTGCCTGCTGCCTGAGCTTACTGTGGTTTTCCTATCTCGTGAAACAAATGGTAGAACTTGCTAAATAACTAAAGTTAATAGTTGCTCAGCTAGTGAAGAAAGTTCATTATCCTGTTCACAAGAGCCCAGCACTGGTCCCTACCCTGAACCAGATGAATCACATCAACACCTTTCCTTTCTGCTTTTTAAGATCCATTTTAATATCCTGACACATATACCTAGGTCTTCCAGTTATCACTCTCTTTCATGTTTTCTGACTAGAACTCTGTGAATCTCTCTTCTTTCCCATATATGCTACACTGGCATGTCCATCTCAACCTCCTTGATTTTATTGTCCCAGTTTTATTTCACAAATCAACATTAGAAAGTTCAAGATTATGAAGTCCAGTCTGCTTCTAATTTTTTCCTGAGTGAGATCTAAACTTCTTAATGTCATTCCCAAATATTTTGTCACATTTTCAAAGGGCCCATTAGCCATATCTTCCTCTATCTTTTCCAGTTCACTGTGTATAATCATTCTCTCATCTCATCTGGAACTCAATAATTTCTCAATTGATACAGGCCCTGTAAGCGATTTATAAACTAAATAACATCAAAATGGATTTTCTATGCATGTTTGAACCATAGGCTGTACCAATCCAAGGTTCATATGCCATGTCTGTCCTTGTAATATTTTAAATAGAAAATGAATCTGCAGAAAGTAATATTATCACACATCTTAGCTGTAACATGAATGAAACTCACTACGCTGGTCACGGTCTGTGGAGTTATCAGCAAATTCAAGTTTTGCCTGACACATCCCTAGCAGGAGCATGATGCAGGATATCGGCGGCAAATGGCAAATCATTCTTCTGCTTGTTCAAACACGAAGCCTAACCTTATTCTCTTCAATGTTTTTACTCTGCAAAAAGAAAGGAAAAAGAAAAGTATTATCAGTTCTTTTGCAGCAAGATGTGCAGTATAATTTTCAATTATGTTCTTTTTATGGAATTCAGAAATTAATCAAGAGCAAACCATGTTCCAAGGTACTGCATAACATTTCATGACATCCTGGAATTTCATGGTAATGATTGTTAGACCAGTCATGAATTCTAAGAACCATCTCTTGCTGGCAATCCTCAACTGCTTATTCAAGATATTCATGGCAACCCTCTATATCTGGGGGTTGTCTCCCGTATCCAAGAGATGAGAATGCATCATGGCATGGTGATAAGGGACCCACTTGAATATCTGAAACTTTTTCTAACAAGAGTGGAGAGGTACTACAATTACTACAATGGAGTACATATATTTTCTAAATGCATTTTAGTGAGTTCATATTTCACTGTTGCTTAATGCACATCGGAAGCCAGAAACATATTTCAGAAAATACTAAGAACTACGAGTTTTCTTTCTTTTTCATTTCATTAGATATTCCACCACACTGAAAAATGTTTCAAACAGATAGGATTCATGCTTTATGTTCTGTACTAATTATTTTGAAGAAGAAGAAGTAATTTTTGAGAAAAATGTGTTTGAATATAAAATTATGTAAGGTAGGTGTTATGGTGGTATGATACAGAAATTCATGCAGGAACTTTCACTGTAGATCCAAAATGTGAAAATTCACCTGAAATCTGTGAAGGAGTTTTAGAGACAAAATGTAGGCAGATATGACCTACCAAGTTATGGTCATTTTAAACACTGTGTGCAAAGAGTACATAAAAGGTTTTTAATGTTATTACAAACTATTAAGGGGGGACACGGTAGCGTAGGTGGTTGAGGGTCTATGCTACAAGCTGGAAGGTCGCGGGTTCAAGTCTCAATGAGGTCATTAGATTTTTTCAATTGACCTAATCCTTCCAGCCACACTATGGCCCTGGGGTCGACTCAGCCTCTAACAGAAATGAGTGCCAGGAATAAATTAAATAATTTTCCTGGGGAGTAAAGTGCGGAAGGCGCGTAAGGCTGACAACCTTACTGCCATCTGTGAGCTGACTGTCTAGATAATGTGGGACCCTCAACGTCTCACAACCCTATGGGCCTTCACGGCCTGTTACACGGATAGCTTTACTTTACTTACTTTTACAAACTATTAAGCCTGCCTGGCACTATTATGTGCGCGCATGCATGCACACACACACAAAACAGAAAAATTATCTACAAATTATGTATTATAAAAATCTACCTACTCTGATGTTGTCATGTAGAGTAATGCCTCTTTAAACAGCTTTCTCTGATATACCTAATTTTTCCAGGCCCTTTCTTATATTCTGTTAAGAGAACTGTTACTTGAATTTTATTTTGGCAAGGGTTTTAAGAAATAAAATCCTGAATTTAATATACTAATGTTATATAATTTTAGAGGTTTTCAAGGCGGTGGTTGTTTGGATTGTGTCACCATGTTGTGCTGCAGGCCTACACAGTGCTAAAATCAAGACCACAATCGACACTAATATCCACAAAACAAGTTCTATGGGAATACATTCTAAATGTTCATCACAAACATTTCTTCTGAATATGATAAAAGAAACCTCCTCAAGCCACCCCCAAAATTTTAATTATGAGAAGAGTTGTGGGTAAATCCCTCTCCCCACCCAACAGCTGTCACCATGTTCAAAACCTTATCTTTCTTTTTTCTAAGAAATTTTGTTTCTTTAATCTCTAGAAAAGTTTATAATTAGGATTCTATAGTATATAAGTTGTATGTTACCACTGCGGCTGTTGCTGTCTCCAATTGCACTCCTTGTATATTGCTGGTGCAAAACTGCTGAAAGAATATTTATACCAGCAGCAGGCTGACCTGCCATCCCATTGTCTGAGTTCACTAACCTCAGCTGGTCACCCTACAGCTATACAAAATTACTGTTAACTGTGCTCACACCAAAAATTGTCTGCTTCAGTACTTATGTACAGTGAATAAGCTAAAGTGGTCTGGAAATGGACTGAATGTTCTGCATTGCACTGACCAATTTCTGGGCTGATATCCATAAGTACTTGATTAATAGTAAAATTAATTTTATTTATTACATTTGGGAGGGGGGGGGCTTTGAAATTTGAAAACTTAAAGTTACAACTGAAACCCAAGTTTTACTTTGTAGCAGGGAGTACAATATGGCATAATTATGCCAAGTGTCTGAATTGTATGCTGTGCTGACCTGGCAACTCTGTAATTAAGGATGACTTGCTACTTATACAGCAACGGGATTCAAGGTGCTGCATCATGCTCCTTTGTGAAGACCGTTAGACTGACTCCATTCATCATTTCGGTTCAACCTGTCAGAAGAGATGGAGTTATATAGTATGATAATTAGTTCATGCAGTGACATGATCACTAACTCTTATTTCCCTTCTCTTAAAATTTAATTGAAACTCGTCCAAGGAACCAAGAAATGGTTCAAGCTGTTTCAGACATTATAATATTCTTTTAATGTCTTGATGCTGTTTTTTGAATACAGGACTCAGTAATACAGGTGAATCTTTCATGTCTCAACTAGAGTATTGAATATTTTAAGGCTAAAGATACAAATGAAGACTGTGATCAGGACAAATTGTGAATTGATGGGCCCAAGTCAGGTCTTAATATCATCTCTGCTGAAGAACCACTGAGGAAGTACATGTAAAAGGGAATAATGTACGAGTATATTAATTGAATTCACAACTGCTTTACCTGTAAGACATTCCCATATGTTATAATTGTTATTTTTGTATCATGTAAGACCTTTTACTAACTATTCCTGGTGCTTGGATGGTAAATGGCTTACATGAACACTTCCTTGGGCTGAAAATTGAGGAGATGGCCACCAGTATGAGGTTAAAAATCCTTCACTAAAACGAGTGGCTATAAATTTCAACACAAAGTTTCAGAGCTCAAATGAGACTGACATTTAATGATGGTGCTGCAATTGTGGTCTTATGGGAGAACCCCTGAAGACAAAGGCAGCTGGTTCCTCTGTTGGTTGTTAACAATCTTCAGTGATAATTAGGCAAGGAGGGAATGATTTAGAAATTATGCAATCAAATGTCTTGGCACAGAATATAACATTTCTGTTCCATAGTGAAGACAGCAGATACAAATCACAGTTAGAAACAAGTTACCTTGAGGCTCACATGGATTGCAAATTCCAGGTAAACGACTGAATATACCATAAAGCAGGCTACAACCCTGGTCGTCATAATATAAGCTACAACCACTTCTTTCTGCACCTTTACTAATCACTAATCATAATTATTCTACCAACTTTTAGTTAATAGTACATAATTTCTGATGAAAAAACATAAAACTAATTCCCAGCAGGAACTACTGGCCATTGTGGGGATACTGGAACATTTCCATAAGTACCTCAATGGACAAGAGTTCCACCTGCACTAACCTGGCTTATGAGTTTTAGTAACCTCAAAGAACAAACCACCAGCTGGATTTAGTGCCTACAAGAACACAACTTCAATTTCAAGCAACTTGAAGGCCGAAAACAACAATGCGGATGCCCTTTCCTGTTGACCATTCTAAGAACTGACACAAAGTAGAGAGGCATGGGCAGACACCCAGCAGGTATAAGCTGTAATGTCTGTAGCTGCAGCTGGCTGGGACCCAGCCACTCTAAGAAGGGAGCAATTCTATAGGAAGTATAGGAGGACAACGCCCAGAATGGAAAGATATCACCGACCACAGTCCAACGTGCTAAAGCTATTGGGCCCAATGGAAATTCCTCGCTGTGAGGAATGGCATACTAGAGCACCAATAGGTATCTGCCGACAGACAATGAAAAATGGCCCAGATAGTTCTCCCTTGGAGCAGAGCGAATGGCATGCTGACCGAGCTACATGGTGGGCCATCAGGAGGTCACTTGGGTGTCAACAAGACCCTGAATAAGGCAGGCAAAGGTACTACTGGCTGCAGGTAAGAAACGATCTTGAGAAATGTGGTGGCAGTGCAACACTTGTTCAGCCAGTCATGGCCCCAAAACCAGAAATTGAGGCCAAATACATAATTATGAGATCGGAGGCTCCATTTGAAACGACAGCTATTGTTGTAGCAGGGCTCCTACCATGGAGCGACGAAGGAAACCGATATCTCCTGATTGCTATGGACTATTTTACCTTGAGGCTGGAAGCCTAGGCCATTCTCAACCAAGAGCCTTTGACAGTGGCAGGAGTGCTGGTTACCAACTTCCTCTGCCGCTCTGGAGTACCGCAGGAGCTACATAGTGACCAGAGCAGTAACGTTGAGTCCCGTCTGATACAGGAGATTTTGCAACGCCTGGGAGTGAGCATGACCCGCACCACACCTCTCCACCCGTAACTGGACGGCATGGTCGAGCACTACATCGAAAATGTCGAGGAGCACCTATGAAAAGTTTTCGCGTGGCACCAGAGGGATTGGGATGCAAGATTACCCATCTGCCTCCTTGCTTACAGGGCAACCCCCCACGACACTACTGGCTTGACCCCGGCTAGCCTAGTGTTCGGAAGCGAACTCCCACTGTCCTGCGACCTACTGTTTGGGGAAACCCCCAGATGATGAACGACTCACAATCGATCACGCGTCAAATTGAGTGGACCATCTACATGACATCCACAATTATGGCCATCAACACCTGAAGATGGCCTGTGACGGGAACAAAAAAACTCGTTACAGCAGACTGGCCAACTGCGCGGGCTACCACGAGGGCAACGACTTGTGGCTCCGTCGACCAACCCGCACGAACGGAAAGTCACCCAAGCTTCATTCCCCATGGGAGGGCCCATACAAGATAGTCACCCGGATAAATGATGTATACAGGATTCAGCGAAATCCTACATCGAGGATGATGGTGGTACACCTGGACCAGCTCGCACCTTATCAGGGGACCGCTCGGGATGAGCGGCTTTAAGGAGAGAGCAGTGGAAGCAGTGGGGTAGTAATCACCGCGAGATCCACGAGGAAGGAAGGCAAGGCCCTTGAAAAACAAAAAGAAATGGCTGTATGCCTGTGGCTATTCGGGACGATTAGCCTTGAGCGTGCAACGTGGCATATAGACACGTTGCTAGGTAACGACCGCGAAATAAGCAACTATACAACAGTCGTTGCTAAGTAATGGCTCTGCAAACAACGGCCGTTGCTAGGCAAAGACTGAGTATCGATCACGTGGACACCCCAACATACACGAACGCAACAATTGCACAGCAACAGAGGAACGGTGTTTTCTGTGCAGCCCGTACCGAAATGTTATAAGCAGGACAAGTTGGGAACTGCAGAGTTGGCGGTGAGTTGAGTTGGTTCACGAGTCAGTGAGTGAGATAGATAACCGCTGGGGTTCAGTTGCGAGAAGCTGGTAGCTGAGGCCGGGGACAGTTCGGAAACACAGAGGAAGGGGAACGTCCGCCATTGTAAACCATTACCGAGCAACGGCTAGTGAAGACTGGAACGTGCTAAGAAGACCTAGTATGTCCTATAGCGAAAAGTGAAGTGCGTAGAAAAGTTGAGAGAATAATCCTTCCTTGTCGTTTGAAGTTGTGACAGTTCAATAAACCCAATTACCAATACCCCCTTCTATAGTCACTAAAATGGCGACAATATATTTAAGGTTGATTACAAACAAATTATAAAAGAATTTTATCTCATATTAATTAAAAAGAAGACTACAACGTGTGGTTTTTAAAACGAATTAGAGCAGTGAAACAGTGTAGCAGTTTCGACAAAATTTTAATTGAATATCTGTAAAAAACACCTGAAGATGGCCGATTGAGGCCGAAACATGCAGTGTTAGAGAGTGTATTGAAGTGTAAAATAAAAAGGGTTGCAATTTAGAAGGATTATAGACAAATGGACGCTAATGTGGACAATTGCAACAGGATGCTGAAATACAGAATTAACTATCCATGTTGCAATCAACCCTGAATATTATCCACTACATTGCAATACTTTCTCTCAACGCAAGTTTATATATTGTATATTTTTCTACATTTCACGAAATGAATGTTTTAATTACGGAAGTTCATGACTGAATGAATGAATGAATGAATGAAAGACTGCGAAGCCGCAGTTTGCAATATCCTGGGGCAATATACGATTTAGATTGTAAGCAGCTTATTAGCTCACTCGTAAGATTGTTTCCTGTTTCTTCCTGCTGTTGTTGTGAACGGCGTTCCTTTCACACCATTCAGAATTGTTTTACTGCCGTGTAGTAGATAATACGTAATTATGATTTGAAAGAACAATGAAGCACTGAAATCTCACATATTCCATCAACGTTGCAATGCTGCAGAAACGCACCGATGCTTCTCCTGTTCCATTCCGGAGTATTCAGAACATAATGTATTTGCAAAGCATGCAGCAGACTTCCTGATTTTAGTTAATAATATTGTGACATTTAGAACTATTGCTATGGAACGACTCGGCAAACAAGCCCGCAAAAAATACACAACCAACTATAGAACCAGTGTGTTTTCTGTTCTATGGTCCGACCAGAGGTTATATAATGAGAAGACAATAGTAACTGAGCGCCCGTCCTCTCGTCAGAGAGAGCGCCCCACAATAACAAGGCCTAAACTGTCAAACAGTAATAAATATCTGGTCATGAGCCACAGATTGGGCTAGACACCAAGATTGACTAACTGACTGACCGTCAGTCGTAATGTGACTTTGACTAACTGACCGCCCGGAGCCAACCCGTGTGGAGGCGGGTCGAATACCTCCACCGTGACCCTGCAAGTGGTAGAAGGCGACGGAAGGGGAAGTCTCAAAGCTGAGAGAGTTCCAAGGGACTCGGACCTGAGAAATACGTCGCTGGCAAGGGTCAGCAGCATGTAAGAAAGACAGATCCGGCCTCTCGTAACGTAACGTAACGTATGTAACGTTTTGAGGGACACTGTACGAGAAAGGTGTAATGACTATGCCGACGCTTGACCTTGACAAAGAACAAGGGCGTAAAAAATATCAGAAATGCATTTCGAGCATTTAAGGCAAATACTAGGTATAACGAATATCCTGAGATATTTGTTTCTGTGATAAGACTGTAACAATATATTAAATCATATTATTCCGGTATTACATTATTTAACTCTCTACCCCCAATATAAAGCAAGCTAACATGATATTAATAAATTTTGAAATTTTCTTATAGAAAACTCTTTTTATTTTGTTGAAGAGTATCTTGATAGAAATAATAAATTTGATCTTGGGGTATCCCAGTATTTATAGCTTTGTATTTTAATTTGCAGTCATAAGTTTCTTATATATATTTTAATTGTTACTTTATGTTCAGAAAATCTTATGTAATATATTAATGTAATCTACTGACAATTTCTATATCAAATGGTTATGTACCTGAATGGATCGATGAATGATAATAAAAATAAATAAATAAATAGCTTATATGACAGCAGCATATCAAAAAATAATCACTTTTCTTTCAACAAGTTCTCAGGTAGGCATTTCAGTTCTAACAGACAAGGCTGTAATCTCTGAGTTGTAGGCCCACCATCCTTAGGTAAGAAGTGTTACTCATTACTTTATCAAGTATCTAACTTCTCTTAAAAATGTTACTTTATGTACCTACCGTTGTACACTTATCCCCAACAACCACATTGACTCCACTTCTGATCAGTGCACCTATGTCCTATAAGAAATATAGTGCTGCTGCATTTTATGCGAGGGATGCATTTCTGAAGACCTTCTATAGTTCAAGACAAGTCTGGAAATATAAACGTGATTCACAGATTGTTTTTGGATTTACATTATTTCAAACTTATCGAATAAAGTAAGACATATTTTATATCACACTGTGTCAAATTTGCACTGCATGGGTGATACAGTAGGTCACACCACCGTGACTTGGCTTACAAAGCTTCATTTGTGGGAGAATGGTGCACCCCATAAATGTGAAATTGGCATTAAATCGAATGTTTATATAAATACATCCAGCCATTAATACCCCATAAACATATTAGAGAAGATATCAAAATTTCCACTAAGGCATCAACTCTGATCTCTAGAAAGCACAGGTCAAAGTGACAGTTACTGGATCACATTATATATATATATATATATAAAAGGTTGAAATCCACCAAGTGTATCTGCTTTAATAATGGAAGTAAAATCTTTTTGCCTTATATGTTTCACCGACTTCACTTTCATTATTAAAACACACTTGATGGATGTCTGCTTTTATACTGTGATTCTAAATTTTTCGGGGTTTCTGTGTCCTACAAACGGAAACACCGACAATAATGTAGATTCATCATGTATATTAAGAGAGTAGAACACTCAAGATGTCTTTATACTCGTATATTGACTGAACGAATGATAAAACCAATCATACATCAATATATAAGTTGATGAAATTAGATGATCCTTTAGCAGGAGAAAGTGACAGATACTAACAAACACCACTGATGCAAACTGAATACTATAGCATGAACCTAACTCACCTGATGAAGTGATTGGCATAAGAAAGCAGTTGTCAGCAATACCTCTTTCTAAGTTAAATCATGATATATATCTTTTGGTAAGGTGTTTCGGATGGGGACACGTGGTAGGGTAGTTGGTTGAAGCACTATGCTACAAGCCAGAAGGTCGTGGTTTCTGAGTTCATGGAAAGCCATGAAGTGTCAGCCGAACCTTGATATCACGCAGCTATTTAAGCCCTTGGGACTAAGCTAAATAAGCATGAGTTAACAAGCAAAAATGAAATAAAGACAGCGCCATCTGTGTAGTAAAACCTGAACACTCGAGACTAAAACCTCATGGAAAGCCACGAAGTGTCAACCCAACCTTGATATCACGCAGGTACACATACACGCGTGAGCACAAAGCAGTTGATGTGACGTAACAAAACCGCATTTCAAAACTAGAACAAGAATACATAATTTTGCTAATGCCATACAATATTGTTGCTGGAGAAAACTGCATAATGAGGAGCTTCATAACTTGCACTCTTCTCCAAGTATAATTAGTATGATCAAGTCAAGGAGGATGAGGTGGGCAGGTCATGTATTACAGCTATTTTATCACCACGGAAAGCGCCATTAGACAGGGCGGGCGTGGGCTCAACAGGCACTCTTGATGATGACAAATCCTGTGTCATGTTCTGTGGGAATATACTGTGACATGTAAACCCACCGCTAACAGCTGCTGCTAAGGAACAGCTCTGCGGACATGCTGTTTCTCCAGCAATGAGAGAACGCTGAATAATGGAAGAGACATTTTCTCTGTGGTCCGAGCCAGGGCTATATAATGAGGACTAGCAGTTCAGAATAAGTGCTGGGGAGGACTAGCAGCAATTTGGTAATCAGCCTGGACAGAGAGAGGATTTGTATATAGTGCTAAAGGAATAATTTTCAATGACATGCTATATGTGCATACCTACACCTGGCCCAGGCCAAGCACACTCATGAGCAACAAGGTCATCTTCTCATCAGAGAGGATGTTATATAAGGACTGTGACCGCAAGGATTCTGTTGAGTCTCAAGGGGCTTGACATCAAAACAAAGTGACTGGTGGTAAACCGCCACTCATAAAGTAAATCTTAAAAGCTAATGGTTCAGTCAGTTGAGAACTGCAGTTGTGGGAAGTGAGAAACTGGTAGCTGAGGCCGGGGATAGTTCGGGAACCCAGAGGAAGTGGAAAATGTCTGCCACTGGAAGTTGTCACCAGGCAACGGCTAATAAAGACTGAGAAGATTTTATATGTGTTGTAGTTACAGTGATGTTTGGAGTGTGTAACTCAGTGAGACTGTCATAGTTATTTTTAGTTACTAGCATAAGTGTCCAATAAATCCAATTACCAATCCAAACCCTGTGTCTAGTCACAAACACGTGACAATATCAAATCAAATGCTACCTGTCTTAGTTTGACAGTGTAGCAGTTTTAACACAGTTTAATAAAATATTTGTAACATATCAAGACAACTGAAGATGGCAGTTTGGGGCCGAAACATGCAGTGTCAAGGTGTATAATGTTAAACTAAAAATTGAGTGGTGAATGGAAGGGTGTTGTAATATTGACGGATGATAAATAATTGACGTTAAGTTGAACAATTGCAATGTGATGCTGAAATACAGAATCATAAATATGAGATTTAATATTCCCACAGTGCTGAATACCGTGGAATGCCCAGTTAACATGCCTCAATTTAACAGTTCCCTCATTTAACATTCAACTTCAATAATCCCACGTCAATAACCTCAGTGTTAAATTACCTCCATGTAAGATTCATCCCAGTTCAGTGTTCAAACCCACTCCTCCCATAAGAAACCTTAAATGGGGGTTTCATGGTATTAAGATTATATCCCTCTAAAATATGATGCTGTATAGTTTGGTAAATAAGTTTCAGCACACAGCTGTGATTTTATAGACAGGTACCTACATAATGAAGTTGTTTGGGGTACAGGTACCTATCGAACCACACAGCGTCACATGACAGAAGACTGTAATCTTAGGAATAAATATTATTGTACTTAATGTGATTAGTACAGAGAAAAGTTGGGTATTAAATTATTTTAGAGTGAAAAAGCTAAAAAGTATTGTTGCTCTTTTCACCAAACAACTCTTAAAAATATAATCCCATTTAAATGTTTATTGTACGGAACAGTAAATCAAAGTGTGACAACACGTAAACAATATTCGTACTTACAGAGTGTTGCCAATATGTCGGTAGTTAAGATTTAATGTTATTTACAAAATTCTACTTTACAATTAGATTGTGTTAAGGGAGATGATATACCACAGTTGCTCATGTAATGAATATATTTTCATACATTTAAAAGCATAGGATCCTGTTTTAGCCAGGGTCCATGATTAGCCTAGACTGAATCTTGTATTCCAGTTAAAGTTACTGGGATGCAATAGGGCTATACTGGTGGGCATGTAGTTGTAGCCAGTAGTGTGGAATATCTAGTTCTCACTAGTGTTGTGGTACACTGTACTTGTAGTTATTGCTGTGGTATCCTGTAATTAATTGTGAGCAATATTGCATTATGTTTGGAGATGCTGCTTTGTGATCACGCGTGTATGTGTAGCTGCGTGATATCAAGGTTCGGCTGACACTTCGTGGCTTTCCATGAGGTTTTAGTTTCGAGTGTTCAGGTTATACTCCACAGATGGCGCTAAGTTTCTATTTCATTTTTTCATGTTAACTCGCGCTTATTTAGCTTGATCAAAGTGCTTAAATAGCTGCGTGATATCAAGGTTGGGCTGACACTTCGTGGATCTCCATGAGGTTTTAGTCTCGAGTGTTCACGGTTTATTCCACAGATGACGCTAAGTTTTTATTTATTTTTTCTTGTTAACTCTCGTTGATTTAGCGTGGTCTCAAATGGTTAAATAGCCGCGTGATATCAAGTTTGGGCTGACACTCAGTGGCTTTCCATGAGGTTTTAGTCTCAAGTGTTCAAGTTTTGTTCCACAGATTGCGCTAAGTTTCATTTCGCGCTGTTTTACGTTAGTCTCAAGTGATTAATGTTTAACGGCCGAAGTGCCCCGATCGAGCTAGTGATGAGTACGATCGTCGTGGCCGAAGCACCCCGTTTCGGATAGTCCGAAATTTAAACTTTTGCTAGTAGAAGCGCATGCCCATCACGGTAACGCGGCAGTCTAAGGCATGTACTGTTTTCCCTCGCTTGGAAACCGGGATCGTGGGTTCGAATCCCACTTATGGTATGGATGATTAGTTTGTGTGTGTGCGTTTTTCTGTATTTGTGTACAGGTAGAGGCCTTGCGACGAGCTGATCACCCGCCCAAGGAAGCCTACCGAATGTGTAAGATCTAGAAAAATCGAAGGGAACGGAGTTCATGGAGGTAGGCCTAGGCCCACGGGGGCTGTAGTGCCAAGGAAAAAAAGTGGAAGCGCATGCAGTCCTAAATATTTACATTTAAATGTAGTAATTACCAGACAGACTTGAGTAAAACCATAATAGAAGAATTAAATGGATACCTAAGTGAACAACCGGAGAACTTCATGGAGGTAGGCCTACGCCCACAGGGACTGCAGTGCCAGGGGTGGGAAGTGAACAACAGTAAAAAAAAAGAAAAAAGAATATACGTATGAGTTATGCCCAAACTAATCCACGAGCCAGTACTTTTATTGCAGATTCTGCAGATTAATGTGTTAAAAATATATAGCAAAATTTCGATGTACATGTCTTTTGTTATCTGCTTGTTGTGTATATAGGCTGAAATGGAACTACAGTACTCGATTTCAATATGAACGCACAGAAAATTGATTGCACTTTGTATCTCAGTCACGATGCAACTGTCTGTTCACGACCCTAGAAAGGGCAATAATCTCTTGCAGCTATAACGGAAGTTATTAGCACTGAAGAAGGGACCCCTCTAGCTTTCTCTTGAATAGCCATTCTTTCATTCTTCTGTCCTTCAGTCAAAAGATTAGAAAAATTCGAAGAGTGTAAGCAGTGCTAGCAGAAGACCAAATAATTTTATTGCTTCCATCTGTTTTATGACACCAGGGACTGCTAAATTTGTCAAGTGTTACAAACAGTAATTAAATAGCTGAGTAATATCAAGGGTGGCCGGTGGTCTAGAGGTAAGGTGTCTGGTTTAGAAGTTGCGTGGTTGGAAGACATGACTATTCTTGTGAAAAAAAAAAGAATGTACGAAGCAAGTGGTACTATATGAGGAAGGTGAAGGTAATTTGTACAGATCTGGTGGTACGTGGGTAAGACATTGGCGTAGAATTGGGAAGGTACCGGGTTCTAGACCACGGTGTCTTTTGTCAACAGAAATTGAAAAATGAATAAATAAATACGATTTTTCTGCAGCTATAAACCAAGTCGTATAATATAAGGACGATCGCAGACATGTACATCATACATGTTCTGGTGGTCTTGAGGTAAGGCACCGGCGTTGTAAACATAAGATTCGTGGTTCGAAAACAGAAGTATTTTGTAATGAGATTTTTATGGAATTATATAGCGACATGTAACATAAGAGGAAGATTAAAGCTCAAAAATTTCCGTGGCATCGGTGGCCTATTGGTAAAACACCGGCGTAGTGAACAAGAGTTGGAAGGTTCGAAACCAAGTATAGTTTTGTGATTTAGAAAGTAAGTTAATTGATTTTTCTGGAATTATAGTAGAAGATGTAGCTTAAGAGGAAGATAGAAGAAAATAAATTTCAGTGGTGCTGGTGGCTTGGGGGTAAGACATCAGCCTAGTGTTCAGAAGGTCCCTGGTTCAAAACCAATAGGATTTTTGTGAAAAATAAAATGGAAAGAAGTTAGGAGATAGGGTAAAGGAGGATNCTTGACACAAACTCCATCATCGAGAGTTAACACAAAATTAAATAACAATGTAGCGCCATCTGTGGATTGAACCCTGAACATTCTGAATATTACTCCACAGATGTCGCTACATTGTTATTTAATTTTGTGTTAACTCTCGTTGATGGAGTTTGTTACAAGTATTTAAATTGCGGCATGACCGTAAGGGTCGGCATGGGTGGGTTGCCAGGCTTCCACGATCTCATCCTCGGTGACTGGCGCCCTAGCCCTATAAAATGAATTTTTGGAGGAGCGGCTTGGCACAGCACAGTAAGTCAGGTCGTAAGACTAATGATGTTACGTTGTTTACTTCACTTCGTGGCTTTCCATGAGGTTCTAGCCAACAGAATGCGCTGCAGTTATATTACATTTTCTTGCTAAATCTCGCTCATAGAATCTGGTCTGAAATGAATAAGTCAAAGTCACCCCCTAAGGGCGGGTGGTTGGTGGGCGGACGGTGGGCCAAAGTTTTTTTCTTTTTGATCCCATGTGGATTTTAATAAAACCCGCTTAGGTTGAGTGTCTTAATGAACGGCCGCAAAAAAAAAAATTCTTCCCTCACCCCGGTCCCTCCTTCTATATCTCCATCCTCCTTAACCCTATCTCCTAACTTCTTTCCATTTTATTTTTCACAAAAATCCTATTGGTTTTGAACCAGGGACCTTCTGAACACTAGGCTGATGTCTTACCCCCAAGCCACCAGCACCACTGAAATTTATTTTCTTCTATCTTCCTCTTAAGCTACATCTTCTACTATAATTCCAGAAAAATCAATTAACTTACTTTCTAAATCACAAAACTATACTTGGTTTCGAACCTTCCAACTCTTGTTCACTACGCCGGTGTTTTACCAATAGGCCACCGATGCCACGGAAATTTTTGAGCTTTAATCTTCCTCTTATGTTACATGTCGCTATATAATTCCATAAAAATCTCATTACAAAATACTTCTGTTTTCGAACCACGAATCTTATGTTTACAACGCCGGTGCCTTACCTCAAGACCACCAGAACATGTATGATGTACATGTCTGCGATCGTCCTTATATTATACGACTTGGTTTATAGCTGCAGAAAAATCGTATTTATTTATTTATTCATTTTTCAATTTCTGTTGACAAAAGACACCGTGGTCTAGAACCCGGTACCTTCCCAATTCTACGCCAATGTCTTACCCACGTACCACCAGATCTGTACAAATTCATTACCTTCACCTTCCTCATATAGTCCCACTTGCTTCCTACATTCTTTTTTTTTTTTTCACAAGAATAGTCATGTCTTCCAACCACCTAACTTCGAAACCAGACACCTTACCTCTAGACCACCGGCCACCCTTGATATTACTCAGCTATTTAAGCCATCTTTGATTCAAAACAATGTTTGCTGGAAGGGTCATGTTACATCTCTGAAGCTACTGAATTGTTTTGGTAGAATCTATTGTTGGACATGTAAACTAAAATTTGTTGAACAGTTTTAATTTTTGGTTCATTATGGTTTAATATAAGCCATGCTTTAAATTATATTAAAAGCAGATTTTATTAAATTTTTTCAAGAAGTTCCTCAGTGATCAAAAACTTAGGACATAACTTAAAACATGTATTTCATGATATTTCAACACAATTACTTAAAACACTATGAAGATAAACTGTCTCTGTACTTTTATTAGCTTTGCAACAATTGATTTGAATACGATCAGTTCTTAATGACCCTATTTCATGTGCACATTATAGTGTCAACTGAGATGGAAAAATTTTCATAAACGGAGAACATGTAAGAATTTGGAAGGAGGAAGTAGTAGTCTGTTTCATGGTAATAATATTTTTATAATATTCCAGTCTTTTTGTGTTTACTTTTTTAAGTCATATGGTTAACTGTCGCACAAACTTCCAGTACAGAAAACTTTTGTTTTTAATTCATTACACACTATATGTTTCAATTGTAAAGGTCATCATCGGGTGATGTACACAAAAGCATACTGCATGTGCGCCCCCCCCCACACACTCTCTATCCTTTACACACTGTCTTAATTTTACAAACATGTGAGTATTAAGGCAATTATTTGGATTTGAGGTTCTCACAGCAGTTGTTATGAAGAGTTCCATCTTCTGGGATGCAATGATATGCAGTCCAGTGAATTTTAAACGAAACTGATCAACTGTGAACAGACTACATAGTGTTATATCCAAAAGACAGAACTCTTCATGACAACATACTGAGCTGTGTGTACTATTCATCTCAAAAGTGGTTTTATATAACTTGGGTCTTCACTTTCATTTTCTGTATAAAGCTTTCTTGGTTGAGACAAACTAAATTGTAAATTTCAGTTGTATTTAGTTTGTTGAGTACTTGGAATAATGTTTCCAGTACCTCTCTACATTGCCAGAGTTTTTATGAAGTGTAAGGTGTCTTTGAAGACAAGGATCAATGTGTTGACACAGTAATTCTGAGTCCTTAAAGACGTTTAATGTAGTAGAATATGTGCCTTTGAAAGAAATTATTGATGTACTGACATCACATTACCTCGGCACATCAATTCTGGTCTTCAAAGACATATTTTCTACATCAGTCAATCTTCAAGGACCCACATTACACTACAACACACTGCCTTCAAATGAGGACCTGGAGAAAAGAGATGACAGCCTGCCAGGAAGTGATGGAGGCACGTCTGGAGAGTAAGAAGCCAACCTCAGTGGAGATAAAGTCTGTAGTGATGCATGACTAGATCCCTAAAAGAGGAAGCTGCAGCAAAAACTGTTAGGATACTGAAGGAGTGATACAGGGACTTGCATTTAGCCACAGGGCACCACGAACAGTTGAAGAAATGAACCCACGAAGATGGTGGGTCCTCTAAGTAGTCTGATGCTGCCTGCAGAGGGATGACCTGCCATACCATTCCTGCACTGCATAAGGAACAAGATGGTCATGGAGAATGTTGCAAGAGACGCCCCTAAGGATGGACGCTTCAGAGGTGACAACGGACAGACCTAGAAGGCAGCAATGGAATAGGGGACCGAGATATAAAGGAGCAGCTAGGTCTAGGAAGGAAGAGGGTAGTCAACAAGACCGTCACAAAGACTTTTGGACTTGAGGTCGCAAAGCAAACAGTTGAGTATTCTGTTGGGTTGCAGAATATGAGTGACTGAGCATTGTGGAAGGGTCAGCCCCCTCCAAAATAAAAGAAGAGACTGCACACTGCGCAAGAGCTAGAGATCAAGGAGCACTGGCCACTCTAGGTAGTTTCGTCCACACTGACCCAAAGAAGGATGATGGTAGTAAACCTGGATCAACTGGCACCTTGAGGGAACTGCTTGGGACAAGCAGCCTTAAACAGGGAGCAGTGGGAGCCACTGGAGACTAATCTCTGTGAGAACTGAGGCATGGGTCAGGGAAGCAAGACCGATCACAGACGTTACAAGCACAGCCCTTGGAAAATAAGAAATGGTAGTATGCTGGTATGCTATTCAGGGCAAATAACCTTAAGGAGGGAGCAATGTAGCATGTAAACCCATTACTAGGTAGCAACTGTGAAACAAACATGTTTCCACAGCGAGAAGTTCGTGTGGAACAATAGAGGAACTGTTGGAAATGGTGTTTTCTATGCAGTCTGTGCTGAGGTGTTATAATGAAGATGCCAGCCAAGCAGCAGTGAGTAGTCAGTTGTAAGTCAATCTGTGAAGCGAAGGCAAGGAGGTTGGCGTGATATGGCCATCAGCCTGGGAGTTAGTCAACTGGAGCAACAACGCAGTTGTGGGATATTTTCCAACCCAGAAACTGAGGAATCTCCATTGTTAAGATCCCTCACCAGGAAATGACTAGTGAAAGTAGAGTGAGAAGGCTTAGCATGTTCTGCAGTTATCTGTGAAATGTGGTTATTAGAGATATCATTATAATTACTTGTAAGTATACTGTAATTACTACTGTAAGCAGTCATTAAATCCAGTCTACAGTCACACTCAGACATGTGTATATAATTCACAGTGACTATCCATCTATCCACCATGCTCTGTATCTTGCAAACTATCAATGAACGTGGATAAATGTAAATATAAAAGTTGTTCAACTAAGGAAGAAAAACTTGGGAGAATTGTTATCTTTGCTGTTACATAAACTGAGTCAAAATCAATTTCTTCCCCCCATATGAAAAGCACTGGGGCTGTGATAACAATGTATTTTTACTGTAACCATGGTAATGAAATGTGTTATAAAGATCATAAAATGGTGTGAGTGTCCCAGGACATAGAGGCATTAAATGTATGTCATAACCATAAACAACAGAAGTCATTCTTGAGCTTAAAGTGCAGACTTTTCTGCATGATCACACAAGCAATTGCATTTGAACCATATGTTCTGTTCACTCCATTTAGTATCTCTTCACTCTTCATTTCAAAACATATAATGACAGAGAACACACAACATACCTTCATTCTTCATGCTTACTCCAGTGTTTAATCACTTCAATGGCTATATAAAAGACTTGAAGCTTTCACGGTCACTAAAAGCAATAAAATCTTTTAAATGCAAAGACATAACTGCATGTCTGCTCTGAACTGATGTGGGTGGTCATGTTAAAAGGTTCTCACTTCAGCAGCTCATCAAGATATTTAATTCACTGACAATGTGAAATATGCAAGAAAGAGTGAGGTTGTTTTTTTGTTACTTTATGACACCGTATATAGCATCAAATGATGGGATGGTTGCTAGACTGTAAAGGGTTTCAGAAAGAAGTGGTCATGGCTTAGTTGAGGTAATATTTTGGCATTTGCTTGGAAGGACTTAGGAAAACCATGCAAAACTTCCAATCAGGATCAGCCACTTCCTGGCTGACATTCAAACCGAATACATTCCAAATACAAGTATAGAGAATTACTGCTAGATCAACCTGCTCAGCTGAGGTGTTTTCAAGTGAGATGTTTTACATACAAAATTCTGATACTAAGCTACCAGATGAGCTTAGCATAAGGAAGACCAAGAGGAACACAGGAAAATCAGGTTATAAAATGCAGCAGACAAACTGGGGCACAACAAATTCACACGAATGGTTTTAAGTGTTAAATGTTTGATTATTACATATGATGTAATATTTTGTTAATAAGTTACATTAATAAGAAATGTTTTGTCACTTCCAATGTACACAATACACAGCATGTTCCAAAACATCAGCTACTGAAGTCACCTCATCTTTGATGATGGTGAGGGAGTGCTGAAGTGCCAACATTCCTACAGTGAGATATAGGGTCTCTCAAGAGTCACTTTACAGTTGTTCTTTAAATCCACATATAGACAAACATATCAGATTCTGCTGTATCCAGTGAAGCACTGACAGTAATAAGGATACAAATGGGAATTTTTCTTTGGACTATGTCCATTATCTGAATAAAATAAGGTGCATGCAATGTTTTGATGGCTGGCTCCATCTCTGTCTTCAAATATAAAAAAAGGGTGACTATTCTGCCAGCCTATGAACTGCCATATATTTTTCTTATCCAGACAATGGACAGTGTCAAAGCAAAATATTTATACCGTGGTAGTAAACCATAGTTACAAACTTTCAGAATCACAAAATTTAGGTGTATGAACAACTATATTTGTCTTCTCCTAACCCTTAAACTGCTTCATAGTACAACTTTAAATGTGTAGAAAGCCCTTTGTTAATGCCTTCAGTAAAAGAAATTTCATGGTGATTAAAAAAAAAAGCGAATTGCATGAATGCCAAATTACATTCATTGATGGCCTGAAGTTATTTTGAAGAGTACTACCTTCTGGGATATAACACTGTGCAGTCCACTGAAAAACTGATGTTTTGCAGGAACATATCACCTCCATCTTTCAGTTTGAAGAATAAGCCGAGCAGGATACCAGCATGAAAGCAGGTGGCAAGCATGAATATGTCAGTTAACTTTTCCAATGGACTACTCAGCATTGTATCTCAGAAGATAGTACTCTTCATAACTACTTCTATGAGCACTTCAAATCCGACATTAAATCATTTTTCTTGCATTAATTTAGAAGACAGCCGTAAATGAGACAGAAGCAGTTTGAGGGTCTTGGGGCTTTTGCATTACCCTTCTCCTGACAGTATTTATTGCATACATTAAGACCACCCATACAGAAACAGTACTTCAACTTCCTCACATTAACTCTAAATTTCTGTGTTCTACAGATACATATTTCTAACCATGTTGCCATTAGTTCAGTATTTCTTTGCCAAACGTTAAACATCTGACCATAAGCATATAACAAAATCTATGTATAAAATAAACTTATTCTGCCAGTTTTAAGACTGTACCTTCATTTTGTAAGTTATGTGACTATTGGGCCATTAATTGCTGATCTTGGTAACATGACACAGTGGCCAACATTACAAACATTTGTATGTTACATTGTTAGACTATTTTAGCATCTGTTAGCAATCGTTTTCAGTCCATTGAGCTTAACATTACAATTTCTACTTAGTCTACATCTAAAAATTCCAAAATGATGGATGAGCAATTTCACAAGAAGCAGTTTCCAGTTCTTTAATCAATCCACTATTACCTTACAAATGTAAAATAAAAATTACTTTATGGCATGGTACAGTCTGAATACCAACAGCAAAGAGCAGGGACAGTCTATGTACATTTCAAGTAAGGATTCATTCAACTGGTTACAATGCAAACATATGCATGCACACGCTTATATAAACACTTGTGAACTGTATCAAATCTCCCACTATACCTTAGCATCACAACATAATATGTCATTTAAAGATAACCGCCATTTTAATAAGGAGTTCAACATAACTAGTTTTAAAATCTTGTGACATTTCTATCTTACTTTATATAATAAATCTCAGACATATACACTGGGAAGAAAACAATATATTGTATTACAATTGCAATAAAATGGCACACAAATTATTTAAACTCAGTTCTTTCACAAACAATTGCATGGACCCCATCATCAGTCATGTGGACAGTAGTATTTCACTATAAAGGTAAAGCAACAAATTAAACAGCATGTGAAACAGATCGAACCAACAATTTTTTTTAATATTTTTCTTTCTTTATCTTTTTTCTTCTATATTCAGTTTATAGAACACAAGCAAACTATGCTTGAACCCTTTCACTGCTGATCTGAAGGATGTATGCTGAGTAGTGACAAGACAATACATCATGTAAGCATTGAATATATTAATGTTGTCAACAAGATTCAAATTAAAACAGTGGCCACCTTAACTCTCTTGACTAGCACCACTGTAACAAGTTCCATCAGTGCGCCATCTTGTTTCTCTCTAGTGTGTATGTAAATCTGGATAAGAACAGTGAAGTAACACTTGCATCACAGTGTTTGGTAACTCACTGTATTATCCACAGAAAGGCCTTGAAATATCTACAATAAGCTGTTTTTACATCTTATTATTCTCCTTCGTGTTACTTACAATGCTTACTAATAAATTAGCGATGGCTTTTATCACAATCACACAACAAATGCCCAGAAATAATTTGGAGCTCAAATGCATTGTAAGCAAGTCTTTTCATTTTGGATGAAGACCATAATAAGAAAAAAAAGATTGAGACATTTGTTATTGTTTCATCAAGGTTCACTTTGGTGCAGGCTGGATTCATATGAACCAAAATAAAACATTCCAGTGAACAGTTGTGAAAATTTGCCATAAATAACAATATGGTCAATGGCAACCATCTGCACATGTTATAATTCAGATTGATAAACAAGGCAGGCTTAACATGGCATGGCAAACTTCTATACATCAATATGTAATATTACACAGTCATGTACAAGGGTTCATTCTTCTTACGAGAATAGTTCAGTGAAACTCTGATATGCTGCAACTCATTACAGTGTGGATTTGGATTTGCTGAAGGTATGATCATGTTACCCAAGATGGCTATGTTCAGTGTGATAGCAATAAATCTGAAATACATTTTAAGCTACTTTGAACATGGTATTATCACATTCTGTGCTGTGCTGTATAGGTACAAAGTCAAAGTCTGCTATGAATCAAAACAGTATCTTGCTGAGTTATTTAGGGTTCTCTTAGAATTCTTTTACTGAAATGTGACACTGAACACAGTATCAATTTACACAGTACCATATTTAGGTGAATAGCAATAATGTGCAGAGCTCATCAACTGCTAATCCTTCCTTTTGCTCTAACTCCGTGAGCTGGAAAGCGCATCCTAATTTGAAGAAGTTGCACGGATGATATTCTCTGTACTATACTAACAGCTGATCATTCATTAGTAGTAAGTTGCCATGGCTACAGCAATGACCATCAAATGAAAACAAAAGTGTACAGTGGAAGAAAAGTTGAAGATCATCAAAAGTGATGAAAGTAGGAAATCAAGAACAATGTATTCTGTGAGCATGGAATTCTAATAGGAAGAACACATGGTTGGATTGAAAAATAAGACAAATTATTAAGTGCACTGTCTTTTGGAATGTGAAACCATGCAGTCTGGTAGAAGTCTAGTGACATTTCAGAGGAATGTACTGCTTCAATTTTCAGGATAAAAAAATAAACCAATTAAAGAAGGAGGGCTTCTGTATATATTACTAGTTTCACTTAGAGAAAAGTTAGTCCAATGGCAAATAGAACTGCTGGGAAAAATGTCATCAGAGTTGCTGCTGTTGTCAGCAGAAATCTTGGATCAAGAAGTGCAGGCTGCTTGTAATGGATTTTGGAGTACTCCAGGAACAAATGACCTGGTGATCTGGATTGAGGCAGATGTGGAAGCTAGCCGTGGAATTTCTTAGTGAGGACGAAATCACAACTTCTGTGGAAATGGAAAAAGAACTAAAAAAAAAAAAAAATAGCTGGTGATGCAGTTGTGCCAGAAGGTGCTTATGATGATTCCTGCAAAACACTGAACCTGTATTAAACGAAGTGCTTAGAACATTACTGAAATTACAATACATTCAGAACAGCTTTATTTATTGCAAGTAACCAGTGTTAAGCATTATGCAGTAAGAAAGTTTTGGATCAGGAGTACCAGAGACCAGAAGTGGCGCAAATGTGATTTCTGAAACCACTACTAGATATCATTAGATTAGATCACCAAAGAAATTCTTACATAAGAGAAAGATTGAACATTACAAGTACAACTGAAAATATACACCCACACAACAGGAAAATTCATTTTAAAAGGGACCACCTTCCACCAATGGGATGGTGAGGAAGGGAAGACTGAAGCAACAATGGACAGGCTAAAACCATCTTGGGATTCACACAAACAAGCCTTAATGGTCTAATAATGTTATATTTTAGTGCCCTGCTGCACTGATTCATGTTCATGATGTGTATTTGTACCAACCGTCTTACAGTGCACACAATTTCACCTTTCTTTTCACTACATGTTTTGGCACTAATGTGCCATCTTTAGGTGTGGTTTTGTCTACGTCAAACCATTGCACTGTATGCCATCATGTCTCCTTTATAAAATGATTAAAATGTAAATATGTCATGTATAATAATAAAATTTATATATTAAAACTTTTCAAGATTTATCATCTATACGTCGCACTTCAAATTCACGAGTTACGTCAATCCTCTCCTATGGGAGTACTCTTCCTATATTCTTGTGTATATTGTGTCCTTCCCATCAGCCCTCCAGTCAACCAATTTAATCTATATACAGAAGTAACAACATACTCAGCTGGTGTGATCGACCTGCTGTATGTCCTGAGATGCTACTTGTACAAAAGGAGCCAGTGTGATGCAAACGCACATCACAACTTCATTCTCCTGGCAGACCTTCTACCTGCAGTCTTCATCTTGATACGGCTCCTCACTTCATCCTGCAGACGGCTGAAGAATGCTGATTGCGACGGCACGGCCTTCGCATGAGGCTTCTGAGCAACATCATCAGGCCCCAAATCTGATTTACTTTCAGTTTCTACCTTCTTGTCCTCATCCTTCCCATGACAGATACCAACTGATGTCTTGCTTATAAATGACACACTCCTGTTCTCCTGTTATAGAACAGGAGTGTGTCGTTTATAACCAAGACATTATTTGGTATCTGTCATGGGAAGGATGAGGACAAGAAGAAGGTAGAAACTGGAAGTAAATCAGATTCGGGGCCTGATGATGTTGCTCCGAAGGCCATGTGGTCGTCATCAGCGTTCTTCAGCCATCTGCAGGATGAAGTGAGGAACCATATCAAGCTGAAGACTGCAGGTAGCAGGTCTGCCAAGAGAATGAAGTTGTGATGTGCGTTTGTATCACACTGGCTCCTTTTGTAGCATCTCAGGACATACAGCAGGTCGATCACGCCGGCCGAGTTTGTTGTTACTTCTGTATATAAATTAAATTGGTTGACTGGAGGGCTGATGAGAAGGACACAACACAGGACACAATATACACAAGAATATAGGAAGAGTACTCCCATAGGAGAGGATTGATGTAACTCTCGAATTTGAAGTGCAACGTATAGATGATAAATCTTGAAAATTTTTAATATATAAATTTTATTATTATACATGACATATTTACATTTCAATCATTTTATAAAGGAGACATGATGGCATACAGTGCAATGGTTTGATGTAGACAAAACCACACCTGAAGATGGCACATTAGTGCCGAAACATGTAGTGAAGAGAAAGGTGAAATTGTGTGCACTGTAAGACGGTTGGTACAAATACACATCATGAACGTTAATGGTCTAACCCTACCAGTTTCATGATAATTATGAAGTATGTAAATTAACTACCTTTCATGTTATATTATTTCTTGTTATGTAAAATGTGATCTACATTCTTGTAATCTTCATAGCACTGTTTTATCAAAATTAATATACAATCCATATGATATTATCTCTGTGGTTCATCGTTTAGCTCTTTTTCAACACCCATCAAATATTTACTCAATTTTTTACGACAGTGGCTGCTAATCTCTTTGTTTCATTTTTCTTGTTCCTTTTAGCTCTAGTAATGAGAACACTCATTCATGCAATCCCTCATTTCACTCCATTGTTTGTTACATTATAACTAATTAAAACCTGTCTTCTGGAATCCTACACAAAAACTCAAATGGTTATTTGAAAGAGTGTATAAATGACTCGTGATGCAATGATGTGTTACAATTTACCACATTTCACTATTTCTGCCTTCAGGATGTCCTTAGAGAACACTAAAAGCTCCTGCAATAGTTCTCCATTTGTACACTGAATTACTAATTCATTCATTCATTTTTTTGTTTCTTTAATAATGATTTTAGTTACTGTGATTATGTAACACTGAATGACAGAATTAATGAATAATGAATTGAAAAGGATGTGGAAAGCCACAAAAAACCTCAGCTTGTATGCAGGAAATGAAAACAATTTTACATACTTCAGTTTGATTTATTCACTGAACTTCTTTCTGGATGCCACAGACTGAATATTTCCCACTAACAGAGAATTTCTCCAAATTATATAAAAGCCTCTAATTAATAAGATCCCCCATTTCCTATGCATTCGACAATGGTTTTCAAGAGTTCTATTTTTGGGATATAATGCTGTGTAGTCTGCTGAAAGTCAATCAATGTTTCAGAGGAACATGTCACGTCTTTTTCGGGGTTGAAGAGTAAGCAGGCAGCTACCTGCCTCAAGGTAGTATCCTGCGTGACTTACCCTTCAACCCTGAAGATGGAAGTGACATGCTCCTCCAAAACATCAGCTGACTTAACAGACTACACAGCATTATATTCCAGAAGACAGAACTCTCCATAACCAATGTTGTGAGAACCCAAAACTTTACAATCTTGCACTTTCCCTCCCATAATATGGTTCTTTTCTGTGTACAAAATCATACTAAGGGGTCATATTTTAAATTTATAAATATAATATGCAAAAAAGGATTCTTAAATTAACCTTCAAGTACGTGTAAGTACTTCATCACAATGTTCATACAGATCTCAATCCACATTGCATAGGCAATGGTAAGTCCTTTGTGACTAAATTATCTTTTAACCTGAAAATGAAATGCCTGAGTTGTATAGTAACTGTTACTTTAATTGGACATCTCAGTTAAAGTCACATGCTCCACCTATTAAGCCTGGCAGGCCTACAAGATATTGAGTTTACTTCTAAACTGCATTGTCTAGAGAACTTAACTGTATAACATTCCCACATTTATGAATCCAATACAATAGGCACTAGTTTTTGGTCAAATAATTGGACAAAGTTTTGTCTTGTATAAAGTGTAAGTTCATTGCCATGTCAAGCAAACAACATCAGACCTTGGTGGTTTCTGTACAGCAAGCTAGCTACAAGACTACCAGAACAAACAGAAGAGCCTGATACTGAGAATTATGATCCAAAGAAAAAATAATGTTATTTTAAAATATACACATGAAAAATAGCAATCAATTTAACTTCCCCCTTAAGGAGATTCAAAAAGAAACAGCAACTGATAATGCAATATAGAGTTTTAACAAATTTACTGTTGTTTGTTTTCTCTCCTTCATACACCATGCAGAAATACCAAGAATGTGAAACACTGCCCGCACATATTATTGTAAATACCAATCAACACATAGTGCAACAAAGTTCTCAGCAAGTTATAGTACTAACGGAACTTCATTCTTGAATTCTTCTGCTTACAGCCTCCCTGAAGTTTCCAAAAATATCTGTATTTTTTGTGCTGATAACTATTTTCCTCTGAAATCACTTATTTCTTTGATTTTACATTTGAATTACCTACCATCATAAAATGATTTTATATTTCACTTCTTACTTACAAGGGAATTGTCATCAAGAAGAGCACTGCCTTCTGTGATGTAATGCTGTACAGTGTGGTAAAAGTTTACCAACGTTTCAAAGGAGCATGCTGCCTCCATCTTCAGAGTCAAAGAGTAAGCCATGCAAGCAAACAGTAAGGAAAATACTCTGCTTGTCTGTTCAGCTTACTCTTTGATCCTGATGGTGAAGGCAGGATGTTTCTTCAAAATGCTGGTAAACCTCTATTGTGCTACACTGTCATCATCATCATCATCATCATCATCATCATCATCATCATCATCATCATCATCATCATCACAGAAGGCAGTATTCTTCATAGTCACCTAACAAAAGCCACAAATTATATTAAGTGTCTTCATGTCTAGAGATGATTGCCACTGCCATATTTCTTACATTCTAGCTTCAGAACAACATCAATGTAACAGGAAATCAATATCAACATGCAACTTAATATACAACTAGCAGAACTTATATGCTTTGTGCATGCACCACACTTGTATGCTCTTTGTAAAAAAAGTACAGTAATAATACATGACTCTTATGCCTCATGCAAATCAAATTTTTCATTTATTTATCACGCATTCTTTTTTAAAAAAAAGGAACCCTACTGCTAACATAATTATTGTAAATAATACATCTGAAGTTGGTATCATTGTCGCAGTTCTGCAGCCAACCTGCAAACACAAGGACACAAGTTTCAAATCAAAAAGATCGGACAATGATGTTTAAATCATAATATAGTACATTTTTCAGATCGAAAAGCTTAATCTGTTGAAAGAGCTGATTAATCATCACCTCCAACTCTTCTTCATTTCTGTTCTTGGTTTATTTGCTCCATATTTTTCCACAGTATAAATACATGGGTTTTACAATTATTTTTAATCTTGGTACCCATAACCAGAATCGGGGGGACAGGATATGCACATGAATATTACTCCCGTAAAGCTACCATAATCAGAACATGAAACCAGTTATTTCAGAAATATTACAAGCTCACTGAGTATCTCACAGAAGAAAAAGTAGGCATACTTGTCATGTCACTATGGGGGGGCATTCTTGGGGGAAGTTGGCACGGAGGATCCCTGTTGTGCACGTCTGATGTACAGGTGAAGGAGCTTCAGTTTGCTCCCATTTAGAGCTTCAAGGTGTGGCTGCAATGCTTCTTCCCCTACTGATGAGTGCAGTGCTACCATGCAGAAAACAGCTGATTTGCGGACTGAGCTCTCTTCATTGTCATATGCCTGTAGTAAAAAGAAAATCTCTAGTACCCTTAAGTATATGATAACCCCAAAGCTGCCATCTGTTGGGAAAAAAAAAGACGTGATAGTATGCANATGAATGAGAAATCAAGAAATCCTTCAAAGCAATTTTAAAATCTTTACAATTAGTGAACAACTGCTTTAGATATAAGGGTAAGCTATTAAACAATCTGATACCCATACAGTATGATCCCTTCAGGTATAGTACTGCAAGAATATACCTTTTACTCTAACAACGAACATAATTAACATGCTCTGCCATCTTTCCCTTGTCTTATTAACCTTTATCTTAGAGGAACAGGGGTTTAAAATTCTCTGAAATATGACACCTGCAATCGAATATTAACTGGGGGGTTAATTAATAATGGTATTAAGCAGGTCCCTTGCCACCTTGGCCAGCTCCTCCTCAAGTGAGATGCACAACCAATAAACATTAACAGGTACTTCAGGCAAGTCTGCCACATTAACTGCGTTATTTACACAAAGGTACCACTAATGAGGCTACAAGCATAGGTAGCTATTTCAATGCACCATAACTACAGATTCAGTGAATACACATTAGTATCATAATGTGCTTTACAATAAGAACATTTCATACTTATAGTGTACCAGACGAGTTCATTATGCTCCTACTGCAATAACATATCTCTGAGAACTGAAACTTAGGACAGTGAGAATTATTGTACTCTGAAGTGAACTTCACAGCATGAACTCACCTTGATGAGGCCTGGCATAACTTCAGCAAGGTGTGGCTCCACAGCCTCCTTGCTCTTCTGTTCGACCAATTTGGTGAGCATTTTGATAGCTCCCTGGTTCACCGGGTATTCTCCTGTTGTGATGAGTGGGTTCAGTACTCGGATCACAACATCAGGGGGCAGTACTGTTCCCATTGTGGCTGCACATGCCTCAGCACATCTCAGCACCTATCACAAAAAGATATAAAAATATATTCTGAAGCTAAAATGAGCTGTTTGACATAATACAACTAAGCATAAGCTAAAATATTCTATTTCACATAACAAACTACAGTTGTGGAGTCATAACTGTGGCTGTGGTTGCATTGGTGATGTACAAGTGGACAGAGTTATCTTGGCTTCCATATGGACTACTCATAGCGCAAAACACATTTCCTTTGCAGGTAGGAACATTTAGTTGAACTCTTCAATAGAAGCACTGCTGTCCTTGGTATCACTTCAAGCTTCACTATCAGATTGGAGATTGGCTATTCTTTCATCACTGACATCTGCAACAACTTTGTCCTTTTCCCTATAAAATTCTTCAAGGAATCCATCATGTCTAATGACATCATCCCAGTGGTCTCATGTTACCTCCTGCACGGCACCATTTGTTCTCAAAGGTAACTTTTGCAGTGACAAATCTTCCTCGTGCCTTTACAGCTCACGAACTGCACCCCCTAACTGCTGTCTCAAGACTCCTGACTCTCATGACTATACTTCACAAATCACTGTCACGCACAGACTAGTGCTCCCAGTCATAGCCTTCACTGCACTTCTGACAGTGGATGTTCCTCTACTCCCAGGCTCATGTCATTGCTGGCTGGCGACCATCTCGCACCAACCTCCTGCTCTTCTAACTCTGTTATCTCAGGGCTGTCTCTAAACTGACTTGTCCCGGCCCTTGTTATAGAGCCTCAAGACAGACCCAATAGAAAACACCACTTTCTGGAGTTGCTTCGCTATTGTGACATCACTGCTGTAATAATCTGGTGTTGGGGTCACATGTTTTGTTAAGTTTGAACATTCCTGTCTGTTAATATTTGAGCGTAACCTTATTTCTATTGCCTCTACACGTCAGTCCCTGTAGTGTGATGTTTTGACTAGTGTCTCAGTTTTTGGAACTGAACCCACTGGGCCAATTCAATGCTGCATTTTGCCACTGTGGACTAGTCCAGCTGATATGACTGTAGATGCTTCGCACATTCCTTACATCTGGTTTTAATGGTCTCACCTGTTTGCCATATACACTTTTCCACATTCATGTGTAATATTCCATATCACACTTACTTGTCAAAGAGGCAATGAAACAAGGTCAAAACTGAATACTATTAAGAGAGGAACAATTAAAATTTAGAAAAGCATTGAACCCAACCACTACATTATTATGCCCTTTTTAACAGTGACAGCTTAAACAACATCCACTGGAACAAACATCAAGAGGGACATGCCAAATAGCTGAAGACAGAAACTCACTGACAAACAGTGGCCACAAGTCAAGCGACATGGTGACATGTCACAGTTGGCTGGATGACCGCACAATTTGACTCCATCCTCCTGTCACTTGCTGCATTAGCAGGACGAGGCCTCACACTAAGAAACTGATGCACATGCAAGCAATATATGGTCACTGCCCACACGGACCCTAATGATGGAGAGAGCGAGTTTCCAAAATGTTGGTCAGCATTTACATGGCTGATTGCCTGACAAGATTTTGGTGCACAGTATTATTTAATTTCTCACATAAGCTTGGAGCATGTTTCCTACTGTTTTGCTCTAAGTGGTACATTTTATGTTTAAGTCACCATAGCATGTATGCAGTTACCTCCTTACTGTTATCCTTATGAGACTGCAGAACCTTGAGAACCAGCAACTCAATGTAGTTGTGGAAGCAGGACCCCATAGAGGGCTTCTTGAACATCTCTGTCAGCACACTCAGCACCAGTGCACGCACTGAGCCCTCTGGCTTTGTCAGCTGCTCCAGCAAAACCCTCAGCAGTGTCCTGCAACAATATATCCAGGTTGGTGAAGCTTCTCATCATGATCTAAATATATGTAATCATCATAATCCTTAGTCACAGGAATTGCCAGGATTCTTTCTTGGGGGGGGGGTTAGAAAAACTTACTTACATTTGACTTGTTTAAGACTATTTTTGCTGAATGCCCTTGAGGATTCTAGAGAGCAGAATACATTTTTGTACTAATATCTGTAATACTTTCTTCTTTTTCCAATTTTGATATTTCCCCCTCCCCAAAAAAAAAAATTAAAAGGGAGAGAAGATACCTGTCTTGCCCCCACCTATGCTCACAACCGTCAACAACATCACAATTCTCATGTTAACACAATAAGCATCCACATAATATTTTTTTATCATCTTTCCTAATACAACCAACCAAATACATGTTGTAACCAAAATCACAATTAAATTCAGCTTCATCTTTTCATAACAATGATCTGCAACAAGTATTATCAGGGCAATGTCTTCCCTTTTGTTACCATCCATTTCCATACCATAATGATCAGCAGTAACATCATGAAATTCCTTATACTCTCAAATTTCTCCTTCATATCATGATTATCCACATCATCACCTTCACTGCCACGTCCTCACTCTCCCACATCATCATAATCAACATCTTCCCATACACCCTTCATCATAACCACACTTGCCCCATCACCGTTACCTTTATTTCCTCACATCACCCCTCCATCATCAAAATAGTCTTTATTTCCTCACATCACCCCTCCATCATCAAAATAGTCATCTTCCCATACCTCCACATCATAAGATCTGTTACTTCCCTGCTTCCCCACCTAATCACTGTTACTGGCTCACTTCCTCTCCTGTTACTTCCCTGCTTCCCCACCTAAGCACTGTTACATAATCATCTTTCCACTTCCAAAATGTATCATAATATGAGTATTTACAGCCCCTCTTCATGATTGCCATCACCCTCTCACTTTTGTGTCCCACTGTTGCCTCTTATTTCCTTCCCATCGCCATAATCCCTGTGCGATCTGCAGTAGTCTTCTGAGTTGTGATGGTGCGTAATTTGGAAGAAGCCTGACATTTTGGAGGAACTAACTCTCTGCACCTTCAAAGATGAAGAATAAACCAAGAAAGGAATCAGTACAAACAGGTGGCCAGCTCGCCTCAGCAAGCTGAGCTTGTCATATGCTTCCAATGTTTTCTTGCTTGGCTTGATCTTTGACCTTCAAGATGGAGGCAGTATGTTCTGCTGAAACATCAAGGTTGCCATTTTGGTGGTCACCACCATGGGTGAGCATTATGGTAACCGGTATGGCCATGATGGTGAAGAAAAAGGAGGGATACAAATATACCACTTGATGAAGATCAGAATGTAATTCATATTTAGACACATATGTGTTCAGTTTCTGTACAAGATGGGGTAAACATGCAACACGAAGTATTTAATGATGATACTAAATTTGTTTAGAAGGAATGCTGAATGTTGTGGAAACATTTAGTAATGTGTGCATTATACAAGCAAACTAAGCAGAGGCCATGATAACACCCAAATGTGGAGGCCTAATCCACAGTGAACTGAGCAGAACTGTATGAAAATGTCGTAAGGCAAATATGTCTCTATTTAAAGAAAGCAGTTTTCTGGGATTTGGCCCCATGTAGATATTGTTAACCACTGTTCTGGAGGAACGTATCGACTCCACTTCCAGGTAGAAGAAAAAAGAAGAAAATCCGCAAGCGAGGAACGAGCGTGAGCAGGTGCTTTCTTCATCTACCCTGAAGATGGTGGTGATATGCTCTTCCGAAATGTCAGTTAAAAAAATATCTACATGGGCCACATTCCAAAAGACTGCTTTCTTCATAGTCACCACCATGAAAACCTCAAATCTTACATGTTTTATTTATTTACTTATGGGTTTATTTAATGGCGCTGTCAGTAGCTCATATAATATAGCAGCAGTAGTGAATAATATTGTGACATGTTGCGCTAAGGAGAACCACCCCCCACCAGCAGTGACGCGGCGGGTGAGTCAGCGCTCCCCTCCCCCTCCTCCGCACGGTAACGAAGCCC
>NW_019731276.1:895688-944476 GCF_002891405.2 Cryptotermes secundus | reverse complement strand
TACCGGCACTGCAGCTCACTTATATAGCCGCAGGATTGCCTGTTACGTTCCACGTCACAGTAGGAAGCAGTTCCGCGTCACCGCGTGATGTCACCGCGGAGGGGAGTGGCGGGGCGGGCTTCGTTACCGTGCGGAGGAGGGGGGAGGGGAGCGCTGACTCACCCGCCGCGTCACTGCTGGTGGGGGGTGGTTCTCCTTAGCGCAACATGTCACAATATATTGGAAAGATTTGGAAGGAAGTGGTCATGGACTAATCTGAGGAATTATCTTGGTCCTGGAATTTGTCAAGGACTGGGGAACACCACGAAAACCTCAGCCAAGAGAGCTACATCTCATCTGAGATTCAACTGAATGAAGCCCGAACTGTTACTGTCTGAGCCAAATGCTCAGTAATGAGGCAAGTGTTTATGATACTGAATACAATTATTTTTCTACATTCCTTTGTACTCATTTATGAGCTTATAACTTCTGTTGTGCATATTCTGTATCAGCACATACAATGTATTAAATCTTATGCCATGTCTCATTTTATATTTCATGGAATAGTGTAATTATTTCAATTGATGGCTCCAGCTGACAGTAACACTCACTTGAAGTTATCCATAATGGCAAGGGGACTACCCTCTCTGATGAGGCGAATGAGTTGCATCAGCGCCACCTTACGTTCTGCCTCTGTACCTTCACACCCTGGACTTTCCCCATTCTGGTCTGCCACCCGCAGAGCATCAATGACCTTCCTAACCTCCTCACTGTCTTCCTGGTGGTGACTCTCTGAAACATGCCGATGCTAGGAATGAGATCACCTGAAGATGCTCAAGTGTACACAGACAATAAAATTAATATCAACTACAGCAGTTACCACGAGGAATGAAGCCATTTTCTCCATCTAGTGAAATGTCAGCCACAGACTTCTCGAGTCCATTGTAGTCCCGCAGGGAGTTGAGGCGGTGTGTGGGGGATGACAGTGACGATGACCGGCCCTGCAATGCACCAGCAATTTACTGTTACTTTCTGGTTTGTACTACCAGCCACCATCCATTCTCACAATGACAGCGATCAGAGACCAAAGAAAAAATTGCTGCATTATTAGATGTCACAAATAAATGGATTACAATACATTAATGACAGTTAAATACCTTGACAAGATAATTTATGGAATAGGTGCCTGGATTCTAACTGTACCCAGGACTCAGATGCCGTAACAGCATACAGTGCGTTCATAATGGAGCAGAAGTGATCCCAAAATGCATGTAAGATGCCTCTGTTACAAATTACTGCCAAGCAGCCATGTGCTAAGAAGAGTTACATGGAATCTGCATGCTTCTGGGATCTGCTGAAGCTTAAAATTTCACATATTCATTCAGTCATTCAACACTTTCTCCCACATATGCTTAATGTTACCCCCCTTCCTCTCTCTCTCTGTTTCTTGGGGACGGCACATGTGTGCTTACAAGTTTGATATGATTCTCAATAGTAATATCTTGATATAATTGTTCACAGTTCTTATGCAATTCTGTGGGAAATCACAGAAATGTTAATTTGAAGTAAAAACTGTCTGCCATCACCTTAAATAATACCACTTCATAACATACCATACAATACAGTAGCTTCCAGCTCTGTAAAGCTACACGAAGAACCATGCAAACACAAATTCCCCCATTCTCTTCTGTTTCTTCAAACAGGCATTACAAATGGAATCAGACCGTACTTCCATAAGAAGTGTATCCATAGGGCCTCTCACCGAGTTGTTTCTGGTGATAGACATGTCCTCCATATGCTCTTCTAGTGTGTCCATCTTGTCCCCTCCCCCGGCTGACATCTGACTGATGCCAGAGTCCTGAGACGTCGTGTCACGGTCACGGTCCAATAATTTTCCTGAACCCAGAGCCTCAAAGCTGTAGTTCTGAATCTCAGCTGTAGTGCGACGCAATGACCTGCATGGAAAAAACAGCATTGCAGCATATAGTGGCTGTTCCTTTAAGTGCAAGCATTACCTACACTGTGTCATAATGTTTACACCCTGGGCAAACTACTGTACAGGCTGACGGAACAACTTCATAGAGCAGAACCCTCAAGATACTGACAGCCACTCAGGCAATCAAGAAATTATCCACCTTTTACAGAATGCAAAGATTTAATATCAAATTCACAAGAGGCTGTCTATCCTGTGCCAGACGAATCCAGCTGCTGTACTGAAACATCACTGTACTACTTAGCTACAATCATTCAGTCTTTAAAACGAGTTCTACGAATGAGGCACATTACTTTCTTGCAAAAAACACAATCTCACATTTCACAAAACACAGCTGGTCTGCAGATAAATAAAAAAAAATACCAAGGCCAGAAAGAGTCTAACATTATTTTAAATGGAAAAATAATTCATATGTCCCTAAGAATGAAGAGATGACTTTTTTAATAATACATATATATAACTCTGTACGCTCCTCTAGTGCCAAAATTGTTCACCAAACCTGAAGTCTAAAAACTTTCTTTGTGCCATAGTTAGCAGCCTGTGATTATAAACTTTGAAGACAGGAACCTTACATGATTTTTTTTCCAGCATTTTATGGAACCCAAAGGTTCATTACAATGTTCACAAGAGCCCTCCACTGGTCCCTATCCTGAGTCAAATCAATTCAATCCATACCATCCAATCCTATCTCTCTAACATCCATTTTAATATTGTCCACCTGCCTACGCCTTGGGTCTTCCCACTGGTCTCTTTCCTTCTGGCTTTCCCACCAATATCCTATATGCGTTCCTCTTCGCCCCCATTCATGCTAGATGCCCTGCCCACCTCATCCTCCTTGCCTTGACCTTACATGATGGTCCTCTAAAAAGGAGGCTGTAACAAGTTTTACTGAAATTTAATATATTTACATAAATCAGTGTCCTAGATGCTGCCGGTATTAAGGAACAAAGATGGACTTATAAAGTGAGATTCTGTAGACAGTACAACTGTTAATAAAGCTTACTTGTCACAGACTAGACCACTCATACCTCCTGAACCTCCCACTACTGTCCTTGACCTGTGAGATGAGCAGTTACTTTCTTACTGTGTCAACATGCCACATGTGAGATAAACATAGGAATGAGTGCTCATGTACAATAGCTATGTGATGAGTGGTTTCTGCAAGAAAAGGAAGGCGAAGATTCCAGTGTAAGTTACAGGATGATGCAGTTCCACATAGAGAAACCATTCACAGAATTATAAACAAATTAAGACAGGAAGGATAGTTACCAGAACCACAAAAGAAAAGCAAACTGAAATGCAAAATGCTCGCTGAACAGAAATTTGATGAAACTGGTGCAGGCTGAATATTCTCCATGATATTCACTGAACAAGAAACTGGGGTCCATATGACTTTTATTTATGGGCACTCATTCAACTAAAATGGGTGGTAGGATTACTTATCGGACACTGCCACCTAAAAGGGCACCTTTTCAAGTTGGGTCTGACAGATGACCCAACCTGTGAAAGGTGCCTACGCGAAAACGAATCAGCCACACACACATCCTGTGAGGCCATAGCTTATTTAAGATTTCGTCACTTGGGTCAGTTTTTATGGACCCAAGTGACTTTTATGATGCCCCCATAAGCAAGGTCCTACATTTTATTAAAAGTGTAGGATTAATAAAGGGCTAATCCAAGGGGAAGCACAATAGATCATGGAAGGTTGCAGCGCGAGGGCCATGTTTTATGGCCCACCCCTTACTTACTTACTTACATACATACATACATACATACATACATACATATGGGCACTCATAAAGCAAGAAGTTCATAGATCAAATCCTCACATGAGTGAAGAAATGAGAGAAAGTACACAAAGGCAAGTTTTCCTTATTTTCCAAGAATTTCAAGATATGAATATAAGCTTCTAATAGAGATGGCAGATAGGTGTGCAGAACAACTGACAGCATTTTCAGCATCTATTGTAGTCTGGGTGTTTTATCCACGACATATTCAGGCTGTAGGTCCCATGGTCCGAACCTGATAGCAGATATGTCTAATTCATCTACCTCATAAGTTCAATGATTTATATTGGTGTTTCAAAAAATATCATCACATAATAAAATGAGAGGTGGAGATAAATACGGAAAGAATGAAATGTGTGGGTTGTGAGGTGGACCAATGACAAAGGCATGATGCCAAAATCCAGAAAAGCAGACCAGCTTGTTTTGTCACCCTACCTGCCTTGTTTCACATAATACACATTTTCATCTACCAGTGTTATCTATCTCAATGAATTTTCACTTTGACAAATTTCCAAAAGCCACTAAAATTTGTTGTAATATAATTGCAACATGTAAACCTACGAACTGGTCGATTTTCTATTGTTGACAATGGGAACACTGTTATAAATCACAAATAACTTAAGACACTATGGCACGGTCCCATTAGCCAACAAATGTATCCTGTTCCAAGAGTGCCATTACTACAGTTTGTTAGCCCACAAGTTTGCAGAAACCACGCTGTAAGCAAATGAAGGAAAATGGAATGGATCTGCACCTTCAAATGGAAACTGTATAATGTATGTGGGTGTTCTGGCCATGGTTTCCAGCCAATCACTCATATTTCCCCCTTCCATTAATCTTCCAAAACACAGTTCAAAGAGAAGTGACAATGTCTTTTGGTTAAAAATCTGTCATATATGTTTGGTTTGCTTATGGTTTGTCTGTTTACTGTATCATGGCATGTAGACATATTGCTAGGCAATGACCATGAAATAAGAAACTATACAACAGCCACTGTTAAGTAACAGCTCCACAAATAAGCATGTTTCCATGGCAACAAGAGAATACAGCAATAATGGAAGAGACATTTTCTGTGTGGTCAGTGCCTTGATGTTATAAGCAGGACCAGTTAGCAGTTGCAGTTATCTCTGTGTGAAGGTGGGTTCAAATACCTCCACTGTAGCCCTGCAAGTCGTAGGAGGCAACAAAAATGAAACTGAGTGCCTGGGGTTATAACTGGGCCCCCACTGTTTGTTTCTGGGGTATATAAATATGGGGACCTGGCCCTCCAGGCTGGGGGAGTCTTCAATCTGAGACAGTAAAATATGGTCATATGTCCCAAAGGCCTCAGACCCGAGAATGACTGTGAGGGACAGCAATTGTGAATAACAGACCCATCCTCACGTCAGAGAGGGCACCCCACATCAACAAACCTGCAACTATTTGACAGTAACAAAAATCTGGTCTTTGGCCTCAGATGGGTGCTTGACACCAAGATAGACTGGCCAACTGACCATCAGTCATAACATAACTTTGACTTTGAGTTGTACTTAGTTATAGAACTGCTGGGATGCAGTTATTGTGAGCTGTTGCTGTTGAAAGCTGGTAGCTGCTACCTAGCAACAGCAGTGTAGTTACGCGCGGTATCAAACTGTCTAATAAATCCAATTATCAATCAAAACCCTGTCTGCAATCTCTCTATCACATGACAGTGTTATCCACACAGCTGTTCAAACAAAACTCATTTTAATAAGACTGGTCATGTTGTAACCTCCAGTGCCATGATTTGTCTGAGAGTCTCATAAAATATCTCCTTGGTCCTGTCTCAGGTCTTGGTCCTTTAAGCCATTGTTACATTTAAGTCACGTCAGTCATCTCTTCGCAAACGTCTATCCTTTGGTTCCAAGTACAACATAGTCATTGCTTGGTCCCTAATGACCATATCCCTTGTGTGGTGCAGGAACAGCACAGTGGGTCATCCATCCGTGGGCAGTGGCCTATTTCTTCTGGGACCACCATCACCTTGGGTTCATTTCTTTGGCTATCAGCAGCTCCCTGCAGCTAGATGTGAGTCCTCACATTGGTCCTCCAGTACTCAGATAGTTTCCACTGAAGACTCTGCTTTAGGGACTTCCCCGATGCTCCGTTATGGCATCTGGCTTTTCTGGGTTGGTCTCCAATTTTCCTACACAGGGCTTTTGTCCTTTTGTCCGGGCATCCATTTTGGCTGTCTTCCTTTCGTGATAAGCAACTAACTTGGCCATCATCTTTTCTTTGTTGGTTTCCATCTTGGCCAGCATTTCTTCTCTGTTCTGCATCATGGTTTCAAGCCTTCCTACGGTGGCTACAAGACATTCAAAATCTGCCATAATTATCCATCTCCTTGATTCAAATCTGATAGTGTACAATTCACAACATAATCCAATCAATCAATCAATCAATCAATCAATCAATCTAATCCAATCCAATCCAACTTCTGACACCAGTTGTAATGTGTACGAGTGTTACTACAGACAGGGTTTGGATTGGTAATTGGATTTACTGAATACTTACAGATCATAACTACAAGTAACTGCAGCACTACCACTAATTCACACACACTGTAGTTCACTATAGCAAGTACTAAGTCTTCTCAGCCTGCTGTGTCTTCATCAGTTTTCTGCTAATGGCTACCAATGGCAGACGTTCCCTTCCTCTGGGTTCCCGAACTGTCCCCATGCTTCAGCTACCAGCTTCTAACAGCAACAGCTCACAAGGGCTGAACCGCAGAAGTCCTCTAACTCACTCATTCACCAACAAACTCACTCCACTAATTCCCAGGCTGGTGACCATCTCACACCAACCTCCTATTCTTCATACTGGCCCTAGTTATATAGCCTCAACCACACAGAGAACACTGCTTCCAACAGTTCCTCTATTGTTGCATGTGTGTCTGTTGCAGCCATTACCTAGAAACAGCTATTATACAGCTCTACATGCCACAGTATTTTTTCCTATAAAACCACTCTACAGATTTCAGTTAAACCTAGTACTGATTGTACACATTAAAATGACTGAGTGTATTTAATTTTGGTACATCCTACTTGAATTTACTTGACGCCAAATTGAACTTACCAAGTTTCTATAAAAATCCATTATACAAAAGTGATACATGGTACACAATTAACTTCATCATACTTGCAATTGTAACACAATTCAGTCAGGACTTATGAAAGTTCACGTACAACAAAGAGGAACAGTCTTGCTACCTGGAAGTATATTCAGCAACAAAGAACTGAAAATACTGTCTGTGAGGAATGAAAGTATCCTCAAAAGTGGGTGTTCCCTCCCTGTCTTTCAGGTGATGGAATCTTATGTACCAGAAAAGCAAAGAGAGGTACATGCAAAGATAATGGAGCCAAAACAGGCCTGCAAGACAACTATACACATGCTCAAGCTTCAATTCAAATGATTCAGGATCAGGTATCAACTACAAATGGAGGAAAGGTCAACCCCTCCCCATATTTTTGGCAGAAAATCACACATCAGTTACCTGCTAAACAGTCTACACATTAAGAAATATCCTGGTCATTTCAGCCACATTATTACTATTAAAAGAGCTAACACCCTTCATCCCATTTGTCACTGAACCACAGTAACTACCCTTTACATTTGGATTCGATTCCATGCTCAGATTTTATACTCAAAATGCATTACAATTATGGCATATGCAGGTAATGCTGAATACAAAAATGTAATACAGTGAACCTTGGATACAAAAAGAATGGAAAGTTATAAACCTTACATCAAAAGCCCCATCGATACAAAGAAAATGCAAAACACAAACTTAATCAGAATTTTGCCATCTCATGTCATGTCAATCTCAACAAATTCATAATAATGTGCATTGTAATTAATATCCATATCCTCTATATTCATTCCTAATGATGCTACAAAATATTATTTAATTTTCATAAATGCCCTAATACATCCTATCACTTTTGAAAACCTTTCATATGAAATATTTCAAATTTTGATACTGTCATGTGCATGAGTGTGCCCATAGATGGGTTTTGTACTGATGAACAGATAGGCTGGACTCTTTGATACAGAGCGTGACTACACTTTACAGTTCACCATTACTCACACACACATACACTTATGTCCACAGTCACATCTTCCCTATTTGTTGCTCGGTAATGGCTTCCAACAGTGGATGTTCCCTTTCTCTGGGTTCCCGAACGGCCCCCAGCCTCAGCTATCAACTTCTCATGGCAGCAGCTCACAATGAGTGAACCTCAGCAGTTCTCTAACTGACTGACTGACTAACTCAGTCACTCACAAACCAACTGACACACTAAACTAAATGTTCTGCTTATAACATCTCAGCATAGAATGCACAGAAAACACTGTTCCATTGTTACTGTTATGGACTGTTTCCTAGTAACAGCCATTGTCTAGCCGTTTGTTGTGTGGTCATTGCCTAGCAATGGGTCTACATGCCATAATAAACATTTTTGTATACAAACTCCTATAAAAGTCAATGTAAACTAAATGAAGGCATTACGAAGACTATTCTAAACAGAAAATGTATCAGACAGATGGGTATGGGCACTAGACTGCTCAAACTACAGGTTTTGGTGAAACACATTTTCTTTTTCACCTAACTAAACCTTACTGCCATCTTTGAGCTGACTGTCTAGATAATGTGGGACTCTCAACGTCTCACAACCTAACGGCCTTCACGGCCTGGTACAGGGATAGCTTTACTTACTTTACCTAACTAAAGAGACTGAGGCATTTGAGAGTCAACAGGTGTCAGAAGTGTGTTTCAGTTCTCCTTCAGACCCCAGTCTAAAACTATTTACAAAATGTTTGTAAAAGTTATTCCTGTACTTCATTATGTAACTAAGTGGTATGCCATAAAGGCATATGGGAGATCTGGGGTAAAGATTCACCATTCTTGACCTCAGCACAAGATGGAGGTGAGAGTGGTTAGCTTCATGTCACTGCTGCTTAACCCCTGGAGATAGAGTCCCAGGTACCAACTGAGAAAGGGCTAGGTGGGTGCTACAGTCACTTTGCATGTTATGGAAAAGAGAATGATTGCTTTCTCCTGCCAGAAATTGAATCCTGGCTGCCCAGAGCCTAGTCGCTATACTGGATGAGCTATCCTGGTTCCATAAAATGTCATTGCTGTTACATTTGGTCTCATGTTTATATATATATTCTTGTTATATCCAAGTTTCACCATAATTAAGCAAAATAAAAACAGGCTTTGGGGATCAGAGCTCTTCATTTCCAGCACTTGAATTATGCTCCACCAGTGGGATGGACACACAGACACAGCAAAGAGAAAGAGCCACTTACCAGCGTTCGCTGTTGGGAGAGAAACAACAACATTTCAATACAAAGCAAAAACATCATGGTGCAGTGAACCCCAGCCATACTGCCCAACACACTACATAGCTTTTGCAGTGATTCACAGCTATTTTTACATATCTGCTGAATCTCTAAACCAAATGAGCCTGGCCAGAAACTGAAATGGTGTCCTGTCAAAAAATTAAAATTCACCACATACCATGTTCACTCAACTGGATAAATATCCAAGATTAATAACTAGTAAAGTCAACAGAAAGCAAGAAATTTCAGTGCCTATATAAAAATAAATTATATAATGATATATAATTTTTCCATCTCTAGCGTGTGGCAGTATAATTCTTTCAATAGTTCATCCTAAATTAAGGCATGTTTAAGTTCGTGGAATGTAATGTACAATGTTTTCAAATATTTCTTACCGTTCACATATTTAACTTGTGCAGAAATTAAAACATAAAGTAACTTTTTATGTGCAAACATGTTTCCTAGCACAAGGTGAGCTTAGATTTAGTCCTCATCCATTGGGTAAATATGGTATATGCATTCTCATGGGGCTGTTATTTTTTAATTCTTAGAAGAAACAAGCAATAATGGTATTCCTTAAGGAAAATTCTGTGAGTGAAGCTTTTCATGGATACACGCAAACATAAAGATATGATAACATAAATTTCATCTTAGTACATACATATACATTATGTTTACAAATGCAGGCTAATACAAATTAAATTACCCTTATTCTTCACAGAGGGTTGAGAGTCATCTGAACAATTGGTTACTTCATGACATTACCAGACACTGTTGCCTAGAAACCAATTTTGAATAAAGTATTTTTAAATTTCCCTCCAGGAAGTGCGTGGTACTTCCTTACATTGCAGAAAACATAAAAAACCTGTGATATGTTTAACTCATTACTTACAATATTAAGTCAAGTGTACCTTAAAGTAAGTAAAAATGCACCAACAAGACACACAGTTTCAAAGAGTGTACAGAAATTCACATTAACTACTTAACTAAAACTGAAATAACTCACACTTAGTGGCATCATTTACCTGTACACTTCTTCAGGGTTTAGGTTATCATCATCAAGGTCTGCAAGTGAGTTTCCATGCAAGGATCCTCGTGGCTGCAGTTGCTGGGGTGTGGTGTTCCCTGGTGACTGCAAGCGCGGTGAGGACATGACAACAGATGATGGAACTGATGGTGATGGGGGTGAGCTCCCACTTCCACTGCTACTCCTGCGCAGATGACTGTGTACTAAAGTGGCTGCAGCCTCCTGCAAGGACAGGAAGAATTCAAAGCTTGGTATATTGACAATGAAGGAGCAGTCTGAGTTATTTGTTCAGTTCCAAACTCAAAGAGGTGGCATGAGTGGTTTAACAACTAAACTGATACTGTACATTATTTTATAGCAAGTCCCACTGACAGTAACAGATTTATTTTTATGACAGCTTCTGCCCTCCGCCTGGTTTCTAGAAGTGTTGGTGGCATTTACTGATTACGGATCAGTCTGTCTCAACAAGGAAGTAAAGAAGCAATATAATGAAAAGGAAAATAATTTCATTGTAGAACTGCTCCTAGTGAGATCTAAACTGACCAATTACTGTACAGTGATGTTCCACATCACCACAGTACTTTTTCTGTCCTCAAGCCATTTACAGCTGATGAACTGCATACATCATGAAAACATGGTCTTCTCTGTGCCACAGGTTTGTTCTGCAGATTCAAGAAAGAGTGTCAAGAATGAAATAAGAGTACAACAGTAACAAACAATGTGCAGCAATCTTTATCCTGCACACATGGCTCTGCTGGTTGCAAGCCATTGTTTCCCTGCTGTAACCTTCACTGAAAGAATCAACATGAGAAAATGGAGAGAGATAGAATTATCAAGTCAGACACATTGAATAGTGTAGTGTGTGCTACAAGCAGTGCATAGCAACAGCTGCTTTATCATTACTGAGGGACTGCAGACACATGCAGAAATCTTGAGGGCTATGTAAGGGCAAACTATGGGTTCATACTTTTATAAAAATAAGAGAGACAGGTGCATGCATGGATGTATTCAACCCAAAACTCTTTTTTTTTTTGTCTGTGACATGAAGTACTCCATTTTATTAGTACATGAACTGTAATTAATTAACCAAGTTTTAAAATCTTCAGGCTTCAAGTGTGTAGCTTGGTAAGTTGCTATGTATATATAGCATTTTGTTTTGAAAAAGAAGGGGAGGGGGGTAACAGAGTGGGGATTGGAGCCTTGTCTGGGCCAGTAAGAAGAGTGTACTGAGGAAGTTATGCAGATGGCCCTTTTAAGGGCCCAGGAATGCACCAAAAATCTCATCAGCAAGTGGTTACAACGCCCCTGCACATCGCTCTGTTCTTGCCCAAGAGGAACTGACAAGGCAACAGGTCACCGTTTTGCCACACCCTCCGTACTCACCTGATCTCGCACCGTGCGACTTCTTTCTCTTTCACCGCTTGAAAACAAAGCTAAGTGGTTGCAGATTTCAGTCGTCCGAGGAGATGGTCATTGCCACAAGAGACGCCGTATGGGAATTTTCTGCCAATATGTTTCAGCAATGTTTTCGGCAGCTATATCAACGTTGGCAGACTTGCATAGCTGCCAATGGCAACTATTTTGAGGGCCAATGTGGATCTGTATAAGTGTATGTGAATCCCTTGTAATATGATGCGATAAAACCACAGTCCACGAAATTAATGACTCTACCACGTACTTGTATATACATATACTGAAAAAAAATGGTCGCTGATGGCATTTTTGATGCATTTATGGGTCCTTAAAAAGGCCATCTGCATAACTTTCCCAGTGCACTGTTCCTACTGGCACAGGCAAAGCATCAATCCCCACTCTATCCCCTCTTCCCCATTCCTTTTGAAAACAAACTGCTATATATATACAGAAACTCACGAATCTACATACTTGAACCTCAAAGACAGAGATAACATGTATCTCCAAAATGTTGACAACACTGACCACAACTACAAGGTGTAACAATCCAAAAATATAATTAACATCAATAAATAACCATTATGAAAGGCTAAAATCAGGAAGTATTCAAAGTATTTCTCTTAGCCAAATTGATTCCTTCATGAAGCCATACATTTCTGCACTACTGTCATTACCAGATGTATTTCTGTCATGTGAAGTGCAGTGTCACTGTAGGCTGTACTTTTGATTTGCTAAGTAGTCTGAAACAAACTGTACATTTCAGCAATTCATATTCAATAAGAGGAAACTAATCTACACAGAGTTGCAGTAAATCCCAAGAGTTAGTGGCCTGTGTCTAAAGCAGCCAATTAAAGAGATCTGAAGGGTGGATGAGAATCCAGTGTTTATTTCAACTATAATTTGAGAGTCCCTTGCACTTACAGCATTTACAGTTCAGAGGCCAACAGGAAAGTGTGCACAGATGTGATTTGTTTCAAAATGCATGTTTCTCAGCCTCTCTCCCTCCCTACCCTTCTACCTTAACTGCCTATGTTTAGCTACCTGCCCTTGAACAATGGCAGGTTCCCACACTTCATATGCTGAACAACAGTAAATGCTTGTGTGCATTATTATGGAAAGTTTGATATGCATCTATTAAAATTGGGAACAAGAAACAGAGCAGGGGCTGAAGGTGCAGATTATATGACTAATTAAATATATTTATATATATTTAAGTGAAAATTTGTGGTTAATTTGTTTACTTGTAGTGTATTTAATGATGCTGTCAGTAATTCAGGTTATATAACACCAATCATGGTTAAAGTTGGGGGGTAAGAATTCAATATATAATTGTGTTCAGAATTCTATTGCAAATATCAAATAAATGTACTTAATTTGAAGTAAAAAATATTAACAATACTTTTTAGAATAGGAGCAGCAACTGCTATAACTCTTGACTGGATTCATATTTGACTTGTTCGTTTCCAGGTTGCAATGTATAATGAAGTTTCTCACCTGGTATTCTGTGGGGAGGCTTCCTAGGATCATTGTGACCTGAGATGTGCTGAGGTTGAACAACGCTATCACTGCTGCCTGGGCAGCTCTTCTGATTTCACTGGACTTGGCATCACTAGTCCATCCAATTATTTTGGCAAGGGCAGCAGGTGTGGGGTCTCTGCCCGAGATGGTCACAGGGCCAAATGCTGACGGTTCCATGCACGAGGCAAGTTGAGTAAGAAATGTCAAGATTGCCACCTTCACCTTGGAGTTGGGTGTTTGCGTTGCATCCACCAAGAATCGCATGATAGCATTCATCTGTAGCTCTGCTGGGAATGACTCCCTATATGCAATTGATGAATAAGAACAGTTCAACATAACAGTTCCACAGCTGGTAAACCTGTATGTGGAGTGGAAGGTTACAGTACATTATACGTCCTTTGCACAAAGTGCATGAAATGAACAAATAATGACAAGTCTGTGCTGGTTCATTGACCTTTCAGCCCATCCACAAATTCCATCTTAGAAATTATTACGCAGATTCTGATGATATTCTGTCTATGACAAAACTTGTTGAGTGAATTTGATTTTGGTTTGTATATGTCCTATATAATCCCTACTTTACACACATCTCTAATGGAATTTCTATCAATTTTGAGCAGAACAGCTCAATACAGATAAACTAGCATATCACACAAATTATGAAACTCATTAAGCTGTTAAACTCATACAAAATATCTGACTATGTATTTAATGAAATACATTCTTACTCTTAACTCTCTTCACACCATATATTGACTATATCCACTCGAGTACTTACATTAAAACTGCCACAGCAAAAAGATAGGCTACTTATTAATAAATCAGAACAGCATTTCTAGCAAAGGGATGTACCATATCTGCCGCGGTTTAAAGGTCATTTGAAGGCAACTGCATTTACCCCCAAGCAACCCTGAAATATCTAGCATATAATTCTATGGCAGGGGTTGGCAGCTGAAAGGGTTAAATAGATTTGTCAATAGACTAACCAATATGGGGGGGAACCCGCAAAACAGACTAACAAAAAAAGCCACTGAACAAAAACTCATGAAAATTACATGTTGAATTATATTCCAGATTTGTATTACAAGAGTTGAGTATAAGACGAATAAGATGAAAGAAACAAAGAAATTGATTAGTGTTTGCAATAAATGAACACTAAAGAAGAATGTATAGTTACAAAGAAGACTCCAATAGGCTTCTGATAATTGTATATTTCACTTCAGATTACTGAGTTCTTGGGCTTCATCAATCATCTAGTAATGTGAAAGATAACAAAATGCCCTGATTTCAAAGCACTGTGTTCTCTTGGAATACTACACAATGGACAAAGTCCAGAAACTCATTAATGCAAAGCACAAAGAACATACATGGAAAATATGGGCATTTCACTGAAGAACATATTTCAAGTCTTGTTCTGTTATTACCAGGGCCCAGATTTTGATGACATGTCATCTTTTTTTCCTTGTATCCTATGCGATGCTCTTAAATATATAAATCTCGGATATGAGCTGCTAGTTACAGAAATGTAAATTTCATAGGTAATTTTTTGTCATTTTTAGGTTTAAGGTCATTTTTTTCAATTTTGGGGTAATTTTTGGACTTTTAAGGGTATTTCTTGTCACTTTTGGTCTTTTTAGGGAATTTTTCTTTATATGTTTTCTGAAATGGGAATAACATGGAAGCGAAGTGTTATTTCTTTTCTCCTTGAGGTCATTTTTCTCGATTTTTTCGGTCATTTTTTAATATTTTCAGGTCATCAGAATCCGGGCCCTGCATATTACATTTTTGGGTCATATTTTAGGTAATTTTTCTGGATTTTTTCAGCCGTTTTTTTAAATATTTTCAGGCCATCAAAATCCGGGCCCTGGTTATTACATATCAATTTGGGTGGTGGGGCTTCTCCATGGTTCCTTAAATACAAGTACATATTCTCTTGCAAAACCAAAACACATTAGATTCCACTCTCATTTTATGAAACAGGAGCACAAGTTGTGATTTGAGGCTTTCATTGTAGTAAAAGATGTTGCATATTATGATCTTCTGGGTTATGATACCATGTACTCTCAGATGCCAATGTTCTGAAGATCTGCTGCTCCAGTCTTCAGGGTGAATGTTAGACAGGTTGGGATCTGCAGCCAATGGGAACTGGGAACAAGAGCCTAATAGAGGGCTACAACCAAAGTAGGCCCCGAGAAATGGCAACTATTAAGGAATAAGTATATGCTACATTCAGTATCACACTGGACAATTTTGCCTCATACTGCATGTCCTACACAGCAACTTTGAATGAGACACTGTATTTACATGAGTAAATTACGATTTTTGCTTACTTTAGAATCACAAAAGTGACTTTGTCGTACACTCACAAAAAAGAAAATATTCTCTCCAGAGTAAATTTTTTACTTTCATGTTAACAAAAACTATATGAACAAGCTAACGCCATAACTAAAATAGTGTCTTTACTGTTACCATAATTTTCCATATGATATCAAGTAATGTACATAACATGAGCACTTTGCCCAGAACATTTTTCAATCTAATGAACATTTCTGGACATAATCCTCAAGCAGTTAACTGGAGAGTCAAGTGCAACTTAAAGCAAAACCATCATCAGTGTGTAACACCTTCAGGCATAACCATATTTGTACTAATGATGGTTCTTTGAACCAAAACATGCCTATATTAATGAAATAAAATGGAGACTGGTTTAAGGCAGAGATGGGAAATGTTTTGGTACTGAAATGTTATTAAACTTAGACTGTAGAGAATCACATTAATCTTCAAAATAGTTTAAATTTTTAACTGTTTACACATTCATCTTATGTGCCATACAAGAGAGTTCTTGACCTAGAAAATGACCAAGCATTCCAGACTACACCAAATACTGAAGCACAGGGTCCATCTGCAACTAACAATGCAGTGACACAAATGTCAAAAGTTTGTGTAGTTCTAATATACTTGCCCATTTCTCCAAACAAATCTAAAATATGCTGTAAACAAGAAATTAACGCTCACCTCACCACAGCCAAGGACTTGTGAATTTTATTCTGAATGGAACCAAGCAGATCTGCACCAAGTTTATTAAGAAGTCTTGTCAACAGCACATATAGCCAGTCATTGAGGTCCGCTTTGTGGGTCAGAATGAGCTCGTTCAGTGTGTCCAGAAACAGGCTAAACACCTATATAGAACATACATGTCAGCTCACACCAGTTGCCCGTTGCATCAACAAACTACCATATAACTTTGAATATAAGATGCATATTTTTCACATTTCCCCTGTTGAAAAATTGAGGTGCATCTTAAATTCAAGGAATCATTCACCAGTTTGCACTCTATCCATGGGGTAGTCTGGAAAGAACCTAATGTAAACACATTCAGAATCATGAAGACACCCCCCGCCCCCACCTTCAACTGAAGAGTCAACCCCCAACAATTTAATAAGCCTAACAATATTCCATGAAGAGCACAAATTATAAAACTACTTATTACATATTTTTCTCCATTCTCTTGTTACATCATTCTCCTCAGTACTCTGTTCACGAAGATCCTCAATCTACACTCTGCCCTTATAATGACAGACCAAGTTCTGCACTTCACCAAAAACAATGGTGAATATACAATTTTGAATATTTCATACTAACTTCATTCCTTCATATATAATCATGAATCAGCTGCAGAGAGCATGAATTTAAAATGAGAACAGGTGATAATATATGCAGGAAATTAGAAAGATGTTGGTGGAAGTGATTATAGCCTATTCTAAAGTTCTTTCCCAGAGTTCAACTGGAAGAAATGAAAAGGTAAACAACATAACACTGCTATCAACATTCGAAAGTACATGTTATTTTCATGGAACTTACAACTTTTAACAATATAAGTCATTATTTATAAGTGAAAATTAAGAAATCTGAGTTTAAACAACCCCCTCCAGAATCAGTATTTCTGCAAATAACTTCTGGTTTACATACCACGTGGGCTGTTCATCACATTTAATGTCACATTTTTACAAATTTGAATCTGTATGGGCTTAGAAAAGCATATTTACACTCAACATTCATTTATCTGATGAACTGCTACTGATTCAGCACATATGGAGTATCAAAAATCAATATACCCATTAAATATTATCAATTTTTGATACACTTCACTAAAATTGAATATGTGACTCACCTTTGTGTGAGAGTCCATGAACATCTTGGTAAAAATGTCAGTGACCCGCTTCAATTCTGACCCTGTGAGAGCATTCCCATTCTGGAAGTAATTCTGCAGGCCAACCAGTCCCTCTTTCCGGTCTGTCCAGTGTGTGCTGGCGCAGTTTCCAATGATATCAGTAATGTCCTGAACATATAGACACACAACGTTACAACTTCAGTTCACCAAATTCAAAGAGTCGTTGCAGATCAAGTGAAAAACAAAACACATCAGGCAAGCAAACTGCACTATTAAAAGTGTCATTACATCTCAGAAAAGCTAAAGGGTGACAGGAACACAATGTTCTACTAGCTAACTACTGCCTCTCAACTTTGACAGAAACTACAAACTACAATCCTCTCAAACCCATATGTAACATATTGCCGTGTGTGGGTTTCGAATTTGAACGAATATTTATTGGACAGTCACTTTTACACTTACAGTTATTCACAATTTATAACGTCTTCAGACGTTTCCTCTTCAATGGTACGGCACTCTCGCACCACTATTCTCAGCGTAGTTGTCTTCTGCTCTAGTCAGATGAGAACTCTTCCTCTCTCTCGCCAAATACCAACCCTACTCTTCTAAGGTCAAATACAAATTGAACTTTTCCCTTGTCGCAGTTGGACTCTTATAACTTGCACTCCAACCCAATAGGGAATACCATTTCGAAGGGTTAACCTCGCCCACTGCTATTGAAAATCTGCTTCAAAACAATTCATGTGTAACGGTGGAAACTCGACTGTTAGGAATTTCTAGCGTTCTGATTCCTAACTTCTGTCATGGGAATGTTGGTCATTGCCTAGGAAATCAACTCTGATCTCATTCATTCCGGCTTTCTGGCAGCACACCACAATATTTCACGAAAATATCTGCAAAACTACTGTTGTAGGCACAACTCATTTGTTTATTTGNTGTATGAAAAGTTATTATTACCATTTGTTTCTTTTGTATATTACAAATTATCGGTTTTGCAACAGTGCTAATATTAATGTTATATCCGACTATTCCGAGACAAGAAATTACGCAAAATATATATAATATTTTCTTTCCAAGACGAACTTAAAACGTCTCGTCTTCTTATGTACATTGAGAGAGCTGAAATGGAATATGACGTAATTGAATGTATAACACACGCAGTCACAGGAGCGAGACGCAACATAGAGCACAATACACGATAGTGAAAGAGTGCTCCAACAGAAGATGATAGACGTGACTCGCGTAATGAAACACGACGTAAGAATGAAATATGCTGTACAATTTTAATATTTTAGTATGTATAGACAAGGCATGCAATGAACTAGTTTGTCGTGGATTGGATCAGCACCTGAAGATGGCACATTTGTGCCGAAACATGTAGTGAGAGTGAGAAGAGGGGATAGATGAATGTATGCACTAGAAGACGGATAAAATAAATCATGGATATTTGTAGTTTATTTAAGATTCCTGTCAGTAATTAAGACTGCTGAATTTGAACTGACTTTTGAAACGTGTTGAATGATGGAGTGATAATGAATTGCAAAGGATGTGGCAGAGAGCAGTTGTGGCCTAATTTTAGGATGCTACCCAGGAATGTGCCTGAAGAGATCGAGGAAAACCACGAAAAGATTCACTCAGATAATCGAGGTCCAAGCCAAAATTTGAACTGGGCATCTCCCAAATATAAGGCATCAGTGTTACCACCTAAGCCAACCTTCTAAGTGTATGCAGCATTGAATGGATTTAATGAAATAAACATACTGTAACATTTTCTAATCTCCCTCATATATCTCAATAGTTTTATGAAACAATCTTGCTGACAAATATTATTTTTGTCCGAATGAAAAATACTAATCCCACCTTCACTAGGAACTGCACCTGGTACTTCCAAATTTCTATGTGGATTGCCTTATCCCCTTTCAGACATATGGCAATATACAACTAACATGCTGAAAATTCTTCCATAGTTGGACGTTGACTTATGACTGATAAATTTTCTCTTTCATTTCTCAGGTCATATGTTGTTCATATGTCACTAGTGGCTGCTGTAAATTGTGACAACAAATTGAGGAATGCTCTGCCTGCCTTCTGATGCCAAATGTTAGACATCATTTGAACTCCTAAAAGAATGAACATCATTTATATATTATGGGAAGTGACTAGTCCACATCATTGCATCAGGTTCTAACAAACTCAGCTCCTCTTGGCTTGGAAAAATGAAATGGAGCTATTGGTGCTATGGTGAATGAAGTAAATATTGATAGTGGTGATAAGATCGATTTGGAAATTGAAGCAGAAACTGCAAGTGAAGAATCAAGCAGCAACAGTCAGAAAGTGAGAGCAACACAAGTAGTGTGAGTGTTGATGGGTGGAATCTTGTGACAATACCCAAGGAATACACCTTTACTAAGAATGTGGAGCCAAAATTTAACTTTCTGCCAAATTCAGAGCCCATAGATTATTTTAGTTTATTTTTCAATTATGGTCTTTTGAATAATACAATTACCAAAACACACAAATTGTAAAATTTCGACTATGACCAAAATTCATTTGCAACAAGTTGTCTCTTGTCTATGTTACTGAAATAAAAGGATTTTTAAGTATAATTATAATTATTTGTATAATCTCATTACCCAATAAAAACACTACTGGTTCAGTGAGGGAACATAAAGGCATTTTTTTTGCGACATAATGTCTAGAGATGGCTTTTTACAGATGTTTTGGATGATGCACATGGGAAATGACAACACCGACTAAAGTAATAGGACTGTCAAAAGAACAAACCAAGTAGTACACTGGATGATAAAAAATACAGAAAAACGCTTTCAGAAATTGTTTGTGCCAGGTATAAACATTGCAATAGATGAATCAACACTTGGTTTCAAGGGCAAAAAGCCAACAAAACAAGGCATCAGATAATTCGTATTAGCTGACACTGATACTGGTTATGTTGATAGCATTATTCCATGTTACGGAAAACTTAACGGGCAAAGTGTGTAATTTTACATAACCTGAAAACCCGTTCATTTCAAGAATAGCCCTTTCTTTGACAGACTGATTAGTCCTTGGTGTGTGTGGTATTTAAGGCTACCACATTTTTACTTATATGAGAAATGTTCAATTTGCCCAAGAAGTGGACAACAGAAAATGCAATGGCAGGCGCTATTACTGTTGGTACAGGNGGGGGGGGGGGGGGGGGGGGGGGGCTGCAAAGGAAATGAAGGGTGAAGGTTCTTGTGCCTACAGAAATGACAGTGTCCTGATAACAGGCTGGAAAGACTAGATAGTGATGTTCATGATGTCTATTTTTCATCACATACAAATGGAAAAAGTGGTGACAGATCACAAAAGGGGCAACAGAAAGAAATTCAAGAGCCAGTGTGTTTACTTGACTATGCAAAACAAATGAGTGCTGCATATCACAGTGATCAGTACTGCACCACATATCCTTTCACTTGGAAATCTCTTAAAGTGGTGGAGAAAACTCTTTTTTCCGGTGCCTGTAAGTGTGCATTGCAAATTCATACATTCTGTACTGCAGCCAGTCAGCACGGATGGGAGTGAAATCAAGGCAACATATTAGATATTTGCTTAGTGGGGGGGTGGAGTCCAACTGGGTCCACTCGGCACGGCGGCCACTGATTGGCCTATTGTAGCCTACCCCAGGTGATTATGATGATGGAGAATTTGGTAGAATGAAGATTGGAAGGGGAAACATTGGAGAAAACCCATCCCAGTGCCACTTTGTCCACCACAAATCCCACTTGACCAGACCCGGGATCGAAACGCAAAGACTGCATTGAGCACAGCAATCAGAAAGTCAAGGGAGACAAGAAAGAAACATATTTTTACTGTAAGACATGCACAAATCCATCAGCCATGTGTCCTGGAGAATGTTTTGAAAGATACCACACACTCAAGAACTTCACAAGTTTCAGTGCAGGTGCCAGTTTTTCACTTTTCACTGTTTGTGTATAAAGATGAGTGACAGCCATAAGAAGGAAGGAACATGCATATACTTTAACTGCTAGGCAATACTTTTTGTTCTATTTCCCAATACAATTTAAGGGCATGAATGCAGCCTGTAACTGCACAAGATAACACTAAATTCTTTTTCAAGTGTTACTTCCATAACAGCAGAAAATTGGCACTGTGGTGAACTCGTTCAATTCTCTATAATAAAAGGCAAAATTTATACCCTGAAGCATGCTATTAAAGCATAGAGCCTTGAACTTATGAATTACTGCAGTCCCCATGTATGAAGGTGATTACTATGTACATACAGTATTTACTCAGATATAACACGCCTCAAAGTAACAACACATGCATCCCATTTTGGGTAGATGAAAACCGCAGCAGAACACATTTTGGGTATTAAAGAATCATTCAGCTTTGAACTGATAATAAAACTGTATGGTATAAATAAGTACATTCTGAAAATTTTAATTTATAAGATGCTACAACTTTTAATAGCACATCAAACTAATACAAAAAGCTTCATGACAGGATAAAACTTAAAATTTCAGATAAAAAGGCTTTGCTCTCAACTAAACTCACAATTTTCTAACCACAATTCAAACATAAGCCGAAGCAAGTCCTGTTTCCTAACATATAACTTCCAACTTCTATCACTTGCTGAAGTTGCAGATTCCTTACCTTGTTGACTGGTTCAAGCATGTCCCTGTAGAGACGTTGCTGGGAGCCACTCCAGGAGTATGACTGTGTGGTTGTGCGAGCAGGGAAGATGTTAGTAGGGGTCAGGCGGGCAGGCAGGCAGATGGAAGGCAACACATAAACAATGATCAAACAAACAAGGCAGTAATCAAATAACAAATCACAAAAAGGAAGGTGAGATGTGACTACAGGAGGGTATTTTTAAGTCACATGGATAGAGTACCTTATCCCTCAAAATAAGACACATACCTACATTACAGGAATGCAAAAATTGGAGGAGGGAGATCATAACATTGTGTTTACCTGCTTACACAAAATATCCAGTATATGTTTTTCTTTTAAGAAAGTGAATAAAAATTTGGGTGCATGGATTATTTGTGACAGAACTGACAATAGCACAGTGTCACTGTTTGTGATAAAGTTGGCAATGGTGTGCAGTTTATTTGTAATGAGTCTGGTAATGTGTGAGCAGATTGAAGAAAGCAGTCTTCTGGGATTTGGCACCGTGTATATGTGGTAGAAGACTGCTTTCTTCATAGTCACCGCCGTGAAAGCCTCAAATCTTACATTGTGAGCAGATTATTCATTACAAGGCTGGAAACACCATTCATTCAAAGAGTGCCCTTAACCTTCAAGAGTTCCTCTTCCTTTCACACATCAACATATAGATGTAGTCCACAGCACAGGAACGACTTGTGGGAACATCCCACATACTTACACGCTATTTCGCCAGTCTAACAGACAACACTCACTCCTAGGTCAATATCACATTGCTGCACATTCAAAGTCAAAGCTCATGTTTATACAGCACTCGATGTCCAACCTACCGGTAAATCACATGCGCTAACCAATCACACTGCTCGCAGCACTCATATTTATACAGCACTCACTGTCCAGCCCACATTTAGATCATAATGTGCGCTAGCCAATCAGCGCTCACAATCGCAACTGCAAGTTCCCTCCGCCCATCAAGCATGGTATAAAAGGCGAAGCCCAAAGCTCGCAATTGTCAGTGATCACATTCAGTTCAGAGTGATCAGTTATCAGAGTCATCAGCTCTTCTCTGCGACCAGGCAACCGACGTAGTTGCCACAAGTCTCCAGCGACCACGCTCTGGGACCAGGCAACTAATGCGGCTGCCGCAACTCCAGCAACTATACTGCGGGCAACTGTTTCTACCGGTGCATGCAGCACTACATCACTGGCCAGACAGGCCAGCTGAACGACCATAAGACTTGGCCTACTACGAAGGAACAAACAACCCTTTTCAGGGCCTGCAAACTTTCTGAAGTGGTTGTCTATTGGAACCTCGACAATCCCACAAACTATTAATCCATGATGCAGAGCATATATGATTTGCTACAGGGATGCATTCAAAGTCTTTCACTGTTAGTAAAATACTGAAAATACTTCAAGAGGCAGAGTAATTTCAGATCACACTACTGGTATAAAATACACCAGTTTATTAAATACAAGAAAAGCTTTGCAAATACAGTGCAAGAAAACTGGGAGTTCAAATGCACAGTATGAACTTGGATTGTATGGTGCACAAAATAGTCTGTGTGTTAAAAAAACAAAAACAAAAGTTTTCCCAGTAGCAGGATGTCAGATCCTGGAAAATGCAATGCTATAGCAGAAATAAATGAAGACAGTCACTTCAAATTTCAAGACATTATATATTATGTACACTGTATGTGACATGTGTACTTAAATACTTCAATGAATCCTGATAAATTATTTATTTTTTTCATCTTTAGAAACTAGGGTAAAGGTAAAGAAAGCTATCCCTGTAACAGGTCACAAAGGGCCATAGGGTTGTGAGATGTCCAGTCTCCAGCATTTTCTCTAGAGTCTCGGCTCACAGATGGCAGTAAGGTTGTCAGCCTTATGCCCCGGCCACCTTTACCCCCCAGGAAGATTCCTGGTACTCATTCTGTTAGAGGGTGACTCGACCCCAGGGCCATAGTGTGACTGCAAGGATTAGGTCACTTAAAAAAATCCACCTCGTAGGGACTTATGAACTAGGGTACATAGCTTATAGCACTGTGTGGGGTATTCAGGAAAACGTGGTTCTTTTGTATCATTATTAGCATTAACTTCATGGGTGGTAGATCAAAGAAAATGATGATGAACTGGCAAAGAAGATGCAGTCATTCTGTACTGCAAAAAATTAAAACCTTTAATGTGAGGAAAATGCAATAAAAATGTACTGTTTTGTGTAAGAAACAGATCATATGCTGACAGTAAACTAGTACATATATGCTGAAGTCTACGGCGAGGTATAATCTTACATGGTGGAATTGATGTGGAAAATTACAGAAGTGAAAATCTTTTGTAAGATTTCGTGTTTTCACGGCAGTGACTATGAAGAAAGCTGTCATCTGGGATGTAGCGCCATGTAGATATTGTGTTAACTGACGTTTCGGAGGAATGTATCTCCTTCATCTTCAGGGTAGAAGAAAAAAGAAGAAAATCCTTGCTTTTCTCCCCTCGACACAATATTCTATACCTGCCCTGGCCGACTACCTGCAGGTCCATCTCCACAGACCCTTCCCCTCTCCTCTCTACTGATTTCCCATGTAGCCCCTCTCCCTTCTCTTCCTGCTCTTATAGAGCTGGGTTTATTCGACTTGACATTGGTCTGTCAGCGCCTGCTCACACTGGTTCCACGCTCGCAGATTTTCTTCTTCTTCTTCTTTTTTTTTACCCTGAAAACTGAGGCAATGCGTTTCTCCAAAACATCGGTTAACACAATATCTACACAGTGCCACATCCCAGAAGACAGCTTCCTGAAAATCTTTTGTTTGACTTCAATTATATGGTGCACTATTTGTGTCCAGTGTATGAGGAAACAATGTCCTATACAGGAAGTTAAAAATCCTCTTCCTTGTGTCAGTTGTAGATGATAGGATGATGACAAAGTACGCAAGGACAGGTAACTGAGGTTTTCTGTAATGAAACTATAACTCTATAGTGATCCCTGCACCAAGAAATACTCTCACGATTCCAGCCCAGCCACAAGAAAAGAAGAAAATGCACTCCACCACAAATGAGGCAAATCAAAACACAATACAGCAGCATTCAATATGTCCAACAAAATAAGAGAGAGAATGAGATAGCCTGTATATGATTTGTTACATGACATAACTCATGCAAGAGCTGAGCAGAACATGTTTTTTGCTCTCCATTACCAACATTATTACAATAAGACCTCATCAACAACAATTCTTTGATCAAATACACCACAAAATTATCATGACTTACTTCAACGTAGCTTCAAGGGTTGACTGCAGATCACACTCAACATGGTAGAAATTTTATTAAAAGTGAATGTAGAAAGAATGTTTGATATATATTATATTCAAACAAACTGATAACAAATTGTATGTTAAGTTCTGTTTTAAGTAGAAAGTAATTATGAACAGAAAACTTTACAACTACTGGCATATTATTTAATATATAAAGTTAAAATTTAGAAAACAAACATGCCAAGTATTTGCATGTGCCTGTGAAAAACACCAACCTTCACAGTCTGTGATAAACTTCACTAACAAAATTTAATTTTGATTCATACTGGATATGAAGAGTACTATACCCCCCTGCAAGGCTGGCCATTTAATGGATTCTGGTGAAAAGTCTGCCAAAATTTACACAGTTCAGCAATCTTACATGCCTTTCACATCATACATCATTTGTGAGAAAACATCTGTTAATATTTGAATTAATTTGCAGGAGAGACTTGTGCGATTCCTCTAACAGCAATAACATGAAACACTTGATTTGTATTTTCTTGCAAGAGAACACTTCCTCAGACATGGGGAATACTGAGCTCTACCTTCGGGACTATAACCCTGTGTAATCCACTGAAAGTTAACCGCTGTTTCATGCTAGTTTCTTGCTTGGCTTAATCTTTGACCTTAAAGATGGAGGAAAAACTTTCCTCTGAAACGCCAATTGACTATCAATGGACTGTTACAACACTATATCCCAGAAGATAGAACCCTTCATAACCACTGCTGTGAGAACCCAATATCCTACATGGTGAATACAAAAAATAAAAAATAACTATGATTTACGTGAAGCATGAAACTAAACTGAAAGATACTTTCTTTCATTTTGGCAACTCTCACCAGCACCAGAATAAACTGAGAAAACTATATGGACCCTTACAAAACAATAAAGGTAGGAACGAACAACAACATACTCAGAATGGAAATTATGCAGTATTGCATTATGGGCAGGATATGAAATGAATTTATGTAATATCCTAGTCATTACTGTAAACTGAATAAGCTTTTACTGAAGTTCCTACAGGCAATCCCACTCCCACTAGTCCATGCACAAGAATTATTACTGTTCAACTCAACGAAAGCCTCTGCAACGAAATTCTACTAAAGCCACAAGAGATACAACATGTGCAGTGCAATCTTCTTCATATTTTGAGCACATAAACATGTTCCAATATAAATTATTTTCACAGGATAATATGACCCAAACCTTGAGAAAATGTAACATTTACAGGCCTCTCACTGACAGACATTTCTTGTAACAAGAGAAAAATTATAGCTGCAAAAGATATTGTAATATTCAAAATGGAAACTGAGAAGGTACGAAGACACACATTACTTGTTATCTTTCTTCACCTCCACTTTACAAACACCTACTTTTATCAATATGTTAATATACAATGAAATAAACCTAATTTAAATTAATTAACTCAGATTCTTAAATTGTTCAATGGACATTACAGCTGACAGGATTGAAGCCAAATGTTAATGAGCAGTGAGGATAGTACTGGTCTGAATGCAGGCTCCAAGACTGACTATTTCAACTGAGGTAATATATAGTAGCCCTCATTCCCTATACAAAGATGTCATAACAGTATTTTCATATATACTACAGTTATTTCCTGTTCATTCCATAATAACTTATACAATAGTACAAGTCAATCAAGTCAAAGATAGCACTGCACAGCGTGACATCTGAACAACTGCACTACCATGTTATCAACATACAAGCAATATACTGTACTCACATCAGATGTCCTTCTGTATGAATCAAATGAACGCTCAGAACAAACACTAGACGTCTCACTGTCATCAGAATGGTCATCAAATGGACGATACGATTTCCTGCTGTTAGGAACATTACGTCCAAAATCTCCAGTGTCAATCGTGTCAAAGCTCTGTAATGAATGAATGAATGAATAAAAGAATGAATAAATAAATAAACAAATATCACTGTTTCTTACAAACATGTGTTGCATTTAAAACACAAAACAACCTTGATATGATAACTTATAAAGTTTGTAAAAATCCTCATTTTAATGTTTTTTGTAACATTTGAAAATGGCTGAAAGACATAATCTTCAAGTCTGTCACCTACAGTACAACTACAATCAAGTATAAAAACAACATGATGCTGCCTAAAAGAATTCAAGTACGACAATATTTACTACTATTACTAATGGCTTTAGAGCCAAGTTTGGGCCCTGATGGCTTCCAAGACACTTTTCCATTGCCTCCTGTCCAATGCTCTTTGTTTCCATCCTCTCATAATACGTCTCTTAAGATCGTTCTCTATTCAAGAGATCCATCCATCCATATCAGTTTTGGTCTTCCAACTCGTCTACACCAATCTGGTTTAAGGAGGGTGAGCTTTTTTAATAGGATTATCATCCAGTATTCAGACAGCAGAGTCTTCCCGTCATAAACTTGAAATTTTTATGGTTTTAACAATATCTGGTTCAGAAAATAGTTCATACAACTCACTGTTATATCTTACATGCCAGAATCCATTCTCACACTCTGAGCCAAATATCTATCTCTCAAGCTCCCCTCGTTATTGCTACTTCACGTCCAACTCGCTCTCATACATCAGTACAGGCCTCAGCAATGCTTTATGCAATCTCAATTTATTGCTCAATGTGAGAAAATGAGACTCGAATTTTTCTTTTAAGTCAAAGGTATGGCAGTATTTATTCAATTTAATCATGGAAATATGAAAATAAAAAGGAGAATTAACATTCTCAATGCCTTTAGCATTATCAGAGCTGATAAATTAGACTTTCTCACATTTTGATAATCTACTGTATTCACAACCGCCCACTTATCAGGATCCGACCTTTATATGTAAAGATTCCAAAAATTATTTGCTGATTATGCTCATGTGAACACTAATTTCACAGATCAGTGAACTAAGCAGAGTTTCTTCAAGCTTTCTGCATACTAATGTATTCTTTAACTTTGAAATGGTAAAACTTCCCTTCAGAAACAATTAAGTATTTAATCTACAAGTGTGCCATGAAAATGGTTAGCTTTGTCCTTGATCACTGAGCCATCAAACAGTATGACAGCCAATCTTTCCTGGCAAAACCACTCGAACAGTGCAGATTCCAAATCCTCATTCTCTGTGGTGCACATCTGTGTCTGTGATTGGTCGTCCATCATGTAGAACATCTGACCATACACTGTTGCTGTTCTTCAAAATGTGTGAACACTGTTGAGGAAGTTAATCCACATCAAATTCCTATTTTGCTCTTTCGTAAACTACCGACTTCAAACAGATATATTACTTCAATCTGACATTCAGCACTAGGCACCTCTGTTCTGTTGCCATAACTAGGGATGAACACTTTTTAACTTCAATGACATGCAGCATATCAGAAAATTTCCAACTCCCAGACACAATACATGATGAAACCAACCACTTCATTAAAGAGAAGTTCAGATGATTTCACACTGACTAATATCTGAAGGGGCCATAAGCCATGAAATCATCCTAAATGGAATCCTAAAACATGATCCTGTAATACAACTGTCTGACATATTCAGGGGCTGACCGGTTTTTATCTGCCATGTATCAGAAGGCCTCTGTGCATGTACATCAAGTACTTCTGCTTCAAGACTGATTAAATTCTCTATTCACACACACAATATTCATAATTTGGATGTGGACTTATTTCCTGAGACACGATCCAGTGACTGAGGTTAGCTCTTTCTAAGGGACCCAACAGAGTAGGTGTCTCCCCACCTCACTTGATGCAGAAACAGATCAAATTTCTGGTATGTTGTGTCTTCTAGCTTTTAGAATATTGGACGATGGACAAAGTCTGAAAACCCAGTAATTCTGAGTAGCTGTATAATGGTTACACTGTACAATTTTGTAAATAAAATGAGTGTCTCTAATGAAAAGAAACAGAAACCATTCATGTTGGGCATGGAAGTAAACATTCTACAGTTCAGCAAGGAATGCTTCAATTTCCTGTTTCAAATCATTTTCCTTATACAAATAAAAGTTATCTTCCTTTCCTTGATAAATTAGCTGCCACTTCAGTATAATTTAAAAGTGCTTTGTGCCTAATCACCAAACCATGAACACACATCAGCAAGACAGAGGTCAAGCTCCATGGATTCTTAACTTCAGCACCAGCTGAAAGTGAAAGACCATTCTCTTGTCATTTTCTCCCATGGAAAGAGCTATCTTCCTAACCAATAAGAGGAAAGTACTTTCAAGTATTATGAAGAAAACGTCCATGTTCCCAGGATTTCCCAAAATGGAATATGAACTTAACTATGATAACTTCACAAAGCACTGTGGATGGAATACTTGATATGTTCAATATTCAGCTTAACAATTTAAGCCTCATCAAGGTTAATTTCAGTTTCTACAAATTTAAAAACTGTAAAGATATTTCTGAATATCAAGACTTACCAGTGCATCGGCCAGGGCTGACTCTGCTTCCCTACTCTGTTGCAGAATTTTCTGTGCCATGACAGGACGCTGGGGTGGTCGTTCTGTGCTCATGTTATGGCCTGGCCGCCCCCTGTGTTAACAAAGTTACCAATAAGCCCAGACCCTGTATTTAAAATGAATGAGTAAGACCCCATTCTCGTTCTGGTGGCATGCGCTTCATAGCATACTTCATTACATTCCAGGGAGTACTGCACCATTATCACTGGATACACTTCCTATAACAGGTGGGTTGAATAAGGTGCTTCCCCCTTCATCCCAAATACAATTTCTAAGAAACACATCTGCAGTAAAATGTTGCAATTCTAAAGATTCTAACAGTGGTTGCAGACACTTGAATATATCAAGTCCTCACCTGAGCTTGCAACCAAATGACCGATCATGTATGCCAGTTAGGCCAAAACGATTGGGACTCGTCTCTCTGCTGGCCTCACGACTTGTGCCTGTTGAGCGGGGAATTCCTGAAGACAACCTGCGTGGTCGGCCTACAGTATGCACTCCATCTACTCCACCCCCATCCCTGTTGGAGGCAGAGTACGTTGCATAGCTCAGTCGTGATGAAGGAGATCCTGATCTGCTGCTTGCTGTAATACAAGTTTTTGTTACAAGAGTGCTTCATCAAACATCTATTTGCTGAACAATGCTCCTATAAACGCACTGCCTTTCTACAGGGAAAATGAAAGTATATGTGACTCTCATTATAAGCAGGGACTGCATTCCTGAAAATCATCACACATATTGATGAAATGTAAAACTGTAAATGCTCTGAACAAATACACAGCATGGTGGAGAAGGAGTAGGGGACAACATGACTGAGCCAAAGCAGTGGGGTGAGTCACAGAAACTACCCACACAACTCAATGGGCATGCATAGCAGCAGGGCATTGATGCTCCTCAAGACATCAAAATAGAACTGTGCATGTGAGAAAGCATGGATAACCAAAGCAAATATAATGAGAATCACCTGTAATGATAGACAGAAAGGCATTGTTTCATACGAGCAACAGCTCTTGATTAAATAAAACTTCTCTGAATGAATCATCAGATATTTGCTTGCTGCTGTCATGTACTATTAAAATCAGGTATATTTGTTTCCGAAGTTTGTTCCGTAATATTAACCGTTAAGAGATGGGCCATTTAAATTCCGGTAAAGGCAGCAGGCCGGAGTTAATTTAAATGTCCTCCATTGTAGAGTATTAAAAATTGTAAGCATGTTACTGAAAATGCTGTGATTTCTACAATTTTTGTGACAAACAAAATAAACGCTGCCCTTATCTAGAAAGAATATAGAATCAGATATTGTAATTTACAGACTTTAAAATCTGTAAAAATTGTTACACTGATTCCAAAAAGAATTTTTTTTTTTTCGCAATTTTGAGCGTCTGTCCACAAATATGCGTACAGTTTCTGCACAAAACTTTTCTGCAGTATAAATGCATGTTGCTGACATCCTGTCTTACTATGTCTTATCTGGCAAAAGGGGTGGAAGTTTATGTTTGTATTACACATTCTCCAGTCATGCCAGAACCTTTCTGTATGCACGAGTGTGGTCACAGTCTTATCGTACTTTGTCCTTCAGAAACTCTGACTGTGTATATCTCGGACTAGCCACACAGAGGTACTGTTCTCGGAATAGCCCCGCATTGCCAGAATGTTCAAGCCTAGCGTGTTATTTTTGTAACGCTTATAAAACACCGCAATTTCAAATATCCACCATGGCCTCATTTTGCATGGAAGAAGCCAAAATTGAGAGGCAGCTGATAAATGACACCAATTCAGACTGCTGTACAGACGACTCTGAGAGTGGCGAGGAAGCAAGGGGCTCAGAAACCGAAGTCAACAAAGACCCATCATCTTTGTTGGCAACCTGGGGACCACCAGACAGGAGGCAGGAGGGGTGTGAATAATTATTCTGGTGGAGCTGTGGGGTTAAATATCAATGAAGCTCCACACGTACATAAGGATTCCATCCCTTTCTGCGTTTTCATGCTCTACTTCGCAGGGATTATCTGTCTGCTGGTGGAAGAGACAAACAGGTACTATCACCAGTACCTAGACAGACTTCAAGACGGACGTTCTCCGAGGCCTGAAGTGATCGATTCTGAGAGGTTTCTGTTTCTAGGAATCATCATTCAAATGGGACATGACATTAGAGACAGACTAAAGGACTACTGGTCGACTGTAGAACAATTTGCCATGCCTTTCTACTCTAACACAATGAAACGTGTTTTCTTCATTTTGCATACAACAATACAGAAACTGACAGGAATGCCGACAGTTACGACCGACTATGGAAAATTCGGACCATCTTTGACACTCTCAATGACGCATATGGAAAATATTATAACCCTTCCGAACATTTGGCCATAGACGAGATAATTGTTAAATTCTAAGGGATTTGAAGGATCGGCTGCGTGGACGTTTGAGACAAGGGTGGCAATTCAGAAAGCAGTGCGTCAGTGTCTTCGGATGGCTGGAACGGAATTTTACAGAAGGGGAATTTTCAAACTCCCAGAATGCTGGGAGAAATGTGTACAAAGAAGTGGTGATTATGTGGAAAAATAAAGAAAGGTCTGTAGATTGAGGTGGTGTATTTGGTTTGTCAATAATAAAGCATGTTACTTTACAAAAAATTGTTGCTCGTGCTTTCAGTACAACCCTCGTAATTTGAAGGCAGATCATATAAGCACTTTACTGCGAAAAGTTCATAAGCAAACAAGACAAACTGTAAACTGCCCTTAAAACAACTGAAAACCACACTGCATTTTCAGAGCAATAAGAAAGAGTGCTTTAAGTCCAAAGCAATCATTCTGAAAGCTATGCTGTTATGGCATCCTAGAAATGTGATAACATTGACAGCAGACTATATATGCGCGTGGCAGATTCCACATAAAATGAGCGCTGAAGATTACAAAATGTATGACAGGATGAGTCTGCAGTACTACCTGTATTCTACATGCACAACATTTTCAGGCCAGGCTGCTGGCATGACACATCCACTAAAATACACAACTTACGCTGTGACTGAGATACGCCTGCCACCCGACTTCTTGTGCGGCCGACTCTCTCTGGTGAGGTGATGGCACTAACTGACATTCCCCCACTTGCTTCTGTTGACTTCTTAGGACGAGCTGAAATAAGGTAACCAAAATGATGCACACAATTCACAAATCGAGGGCCATGAACACATGCTTCAACACTGAACAGAGCTTGTAAACGCACAACTCAGAAATGTAGACAAGACAGAGATGATTGTCATGGTAAGTGGTAAAACATTAGATTACTGCCTTCTTGGTCATGATATTACGTTGTCTTGTAAGTGGATATCAATGTTTCAGAGAAAGTTGCTGCCTCTATCTTCAGGGTTAGGCAGCAAGCATTTTGGAAGATCCTGCTGTCTCCATGTTTGGCCTCAGCTGAAGATGGGGGCAGAAGAATCATCTGAAATGCTGATACCTACCTAAAACTGTATATAGCATCCAACTATCATAAATGAAGACTTACTAATATTAAAAGCTTAAAATTCAATTATTTGGATAAGAAAGTTAATGCAAAGTTTCATTTTAAGAATTTAGTTTTTGGAGGTCCAACTATGGTTTGGCCTCTCAAACAAAGTTCTGATCATCATGTGACCTGAACATGACAAAGAAATCACTTAATCCTTGCTCCTCATAGTGATGCTCGTGACTTAGAAATCACCAATAAGCTCAACACTCTAGTATTAATTATGAGCAAATTAATTTTATGCCAGTTATAGTATATACTTAATATTTCCAGGGCAAAATACATTATTGTGATGTGGCCACAACGCTCGTTAAACACCCCCTCCCCTGCGATGACGTAACAGGGGAAACCGCGGTTGCTATGCAGCAATAAACAACTCTCGACAGCGTTGCCCAATAATGCCTTTGTAAACACGGCATCACGCAACAGGGGAGCCCGTGCAGCAACTGTTGCTACGCAATCGGTAAACACGACGTCACACAACAGTGAAAGTTATCACGTAACTGTTTTCTGTGTTGTCCGTGCCAAGGCTAAATAAGGAGCAGCGAACACTATTCAGTAGTGAGTATTGAGCCAGTTACGAGTTACGAGCAGTTGAAATATAGCCACCGCCAGAGACAGTTGAATGGATTTGTCGAGATGTAGTTGAACAGAAACTGCGACAGTGAATTGTATAAGATTAAGATTGTATAACTGTGAATTGTATAAGTGTGGAGCAAATGTTCAATAAATTCGCTATATCAAGTAAGGTGTGAAGTTACTTGTGGCGTGACATATACCCAATACGTGACATTATGTTAAGGTTTCATCATAACTTTCCTCTGGATAGCGATGATCCTATTTTACTCAGCTTACATACTGAAGTAATAGGAGACAACATTTTTTATACTGGTTCACAATGTCATGTGCAAATAATGAGAGAAGTGACAAACTCTCATCATTGACATGAATGTCATAAACATCTCATGCCACATAAGCTGCATGATCTATAAATCCCAGCCATTAATTTTAGAAACATGACAGTTGTGTACATATCTGATGTCAAGGTGACAGTGTCCTTTCATGCATGATCTTGAAATTGCTTTTCACAATATATCTTAACACTATATATCACTATATCTGTGTGCGTGTATGCACGTGCGAACACACCTCTGTGTATCTTTGTGTACCTGTGTCTTCCTGCATGCCTGTGTGTGTGTGTGTGTGTGTTTGTGTAAGAGGAAGGCTGAGAGATTTCTACTAAAGTCAGTTCAGTATACAATGTAAAATGATACTGTGACCATGAAAGATTTAAGTTCACCAATTACATAATTATATATTATTAACAAATTGTAACACAAATTAACACAGAGAACAAACAGAAATGTAAAATATATTAGCAAATTTTCAAATTTGACCATCATAACAGAATAAGATATGAAAGGAGGATCTGCGATGCTTTACAAATAACAGGAGCACAAACAGATATTTTATTCGGTATGTGCAGCTTAAACAATTTGAGATAATATGTAAATCAACAGCTTGTTCTGTATGTGATGGAAGATCTTGATGAAGGTTTGAAGCATGTTACACATGCTGCAATGTATTCAATCACATTATTATAATATACTTTGAATGAACTGTATTTGATGAATTTACTATAATTTTATATTCCTCTCTGTTCTATCTCGCTCAACACAGCATCAAAAGTAAAACCTCTGCACTAGTCATCAGCTGAATCTCAAGTTGTTCATATGCAGGGCTATAATAAGATGTCTTGGTTCGGCGTTGTTTTTGTAAACCGGGGAGTTTTTGTTGTATATATAGCTGATTTGTTCTTTTTTTTTTATTTGTTTTATATTATGAATGCCTTGACGTCACCCATTTTATACTGTGGATGAATTTTTTGTATATACTAGTTGGTAAGATTAATTGTATTCTGGTTCTGTTCTTATGTCTTGACTTAGTTCTTTGTGCTACTTATTTATCTGATATGACTTTTCCACATCCTAAAGTGTTGGATTTTATGGAAATAATAGATGAGTAATGAAAATGAAAAAAGAGCTTGTACTGATGCCTGAAACCTCTGAGAGTTCTATACCGGGGGAGTTTTGTTGTATATATGGCTGATATGTTCTTTTTTATTTTGTTTTATATTATGAATGCCCTGACTTGTTCCTGTGGGAATGGAATGTTTGTTTTTTGATCTGTGACTCATTCTATATCCAATGGTTGTTTCCCAGCCTGTATCTGGATGTATTTTTGAATTTGAAATAAATTGAATTGAACTAATATTTGCCACTGCCAATGGAATAGCATTCACTCTAAAGAAAATATGCTCAGCTGACTATAGTAGATAAACATATACAGAACTCCATATCTTCAACTACATTTAACATTACAATAGTAAAAATAACTGCAATACAAATTAAGTCTGCTTAAACAGAGAAACATCTCTTTGCAACAATAAATGTTTCTAGATGCAGATTCTTATCTCTGTGATCTCTACATAGTAATATTGAAACAATAATTATATAAAATTCTTTAGGGCAATACTGACATTCTAGAATACACTCATTTCTTGATTTATTAGTCTCTGATATATGCAATTTTGGTTTAACACCACTGAAGAACATACACTGCTTTTTATTTTACTTTGTCTTAGTTCTCACTTTCAAGCCATTATGTGAACAGCATCAGGAAACTTCTTAATTTTCATTATTTATTTCACATTTTATGTGATCACGTGATCAGCAACAGGCAATATGGTGGATGATTTCATGCTACTGAAGAAAAAATGAGCTGTGCATAATATAGCTAAGTGTTTGAGTACACAGTGGTCTGTAGTAATGATACAGAATCTAAAATTAAATAATAAACTTCGCAAACATTTTATATGACTAAATATCTATAACCTTCTAGGTTGGCTTGGGCCAAGTACACAGTCTCCTTTCTTACTTCATTTCTTATGGAAAATAATTTTTATGTTTCTAGTTTATATGAAGTTTCCCAGGAACACGTCTTCACTTAAATCAAGAAATTACTGCACAACTGAGAATCTACTCAGATATAACTTTCTGATCATTGCTCTGAAGTTTTGCCATTTCAGAAAAACATCTATTCAACAATGATGACATGCTTTCAGTTCAAAAAGTCGAAACTGTACAAATGAAAATATCTTACAATAAGATTTTAAATTTATAAAAGAGATTTATCATATGGTAGAGTAAGAGTGTACAAGATTTATCATTTTTACACTTGTTCAAACGACCTGACACAGTTTGTAATGTAACAGAAGAATAGCTGAATTCCTTCAATTCAAGTGACAACTATCATTCAAATAATGAAATTATTTTTATATCAGTGCTGTAACACAGCTACAACCAAAATATTATTTCCCCAGTTCTTCCACTTTGTTATCTTACTATATTAAAAAGTAAAGTAAAGTAAAGCTATCCCTGTAACAGGCCATGAAGGTCCATAGGGTTGTGAGACGTTGAGGGTCCTATATTATCTAGACAATCGGCTCAAAGATGGCGGTAAGGTTGTCGGCCTTACGCACTGGCTGCCCTTTACTACCCAGGAAAATTATTTATTTAATTCCTGGTACTCATTTCTGTTAGAGGCTGAGTGAACCCCAGGGCCATAGTGCTGCTGGAATGATTAGGTCAACTGAAAAAAAAACCCGATGACCTCATCGGTATTTGAACCCGCGACCTTCCGACTTGTAGCATAGTGGCACTATGCTACCGCGTGCCCCTGTCTTACTATATTACATGAACAAAAGATATAGACACTGTCACATGCAAAAATGGCTTTCTGCATTGCAATACCACACAGTTCACAAAACTTCAGAAGACTGTACTCTTCATAGCCACCATCGGCAGAATTTAAAATCCAACTATTTAGCTTTGAATTTCATGCAAAAACTTACCAACATTGTTTTCATCTCCTAATCGCAAGCAGCATTAAAAAAGAAACATAGCATAAAGTACTGTTAAAATGGATGTCACTTTGTTCCCTGCTTTACAGGAACTGAAGGAAGACTGCCATGGAAAACAGAGAGGAAGAGGGAGAAGCTGTATTTCTTTAAGTTAGTTAATTAATGACACCCTCAGTGTCAAGACTGTGTAGCATTCAACACAGAGCTGTCAGCAAAAGATGATGATGCATACCAATCAGTCTCACTGGTTTTGCTTAACTTCCTGCAACTGCAATCTTTCTGCATTTCTAACCAACCATGCGTTTGGCATTCGGTCATTATTTTCAATACAATATACAAAATTCCAAAAGTTCCATCTGCATAATTTTATTAAATATAATGGGTAACTGGAAACTTAACATGTTCAGTGAATAACAGGTTCATCTGAATAATTTAATGGGAGCCACTGAAGGCTCCTCATTCAAAATGTTCATCCTCCTAGTTCAAATAAAATACTTCTATCATTCATTTAGCAGGTAATTTCACCCAGTAAGTTACGCAATTGATATTCATAAAATGTAACATAAGCTATACAGAATTTCTTCAACTGCAACTTTACACGAAATCCCACATCACGAAAACAATAATTCATGACAATTTTATACAATGGGGTTTTCATTTAAATATTTAAGAAGTGAATATGACATGCATGGAAAACGACTTAGTTCCATTCCATCTACGGAACCTTTATTAGAGAAAATTTAGAGATAATATAAAAAATGACAAAATAAAAATTTTACAGAGTCTATACTTTTCTAAGAGCAAAAAAACTGGGACGTGAGCAAGATTCAGTCTGCCAACATGAAGATTTCAAATATAATGAAATATAATGGAAGACTGCATATAATTTTGTAGAATTTCTAATATAGAAGTGAGGACAAACTCACAAATGTTCTTATGAAATGACAGAACAGAATACTACTAATATGAATGGATAAAGCATGTAAAACAAACTGTCATCAACAGGGTAGCTAAAAATGCATTAAAATAAAGACACAGATGAAGAAATTTGGGATATCCAAACAAAAGATTAACCAGTGGAATGGATCATTGGCAGCTGTATGTATTTGCGGTAAAGTCATGGCATCACACATTGTAATATTAACCAACACTTTACAATTGTACCTGGCAAGATTAATATATAAACATTATCCAACTACTGGCTGAATGCAGCAGTGAACATGTTGAGGACTTAAGCCAAATAACATGTTATACGATGCAGATCTGTATGCATATGTCCCTGAGCTGAAGTGACTGCTGGTGGCAGCTAAGCTACAGGAGGGATGGTCTACAACTTACGTAGGGAAGCACCAGACCCCACTTTGTGTCTGGCCAGGGCAGCATATTGAGCTCGTGCTTTAGCCCGTTGAGCTGCCTGCAGGTCGATGGCACTGTTAGAACGCAGAGCTGATGCTCCGGGTGGGCCAGAACCCCGCCGGGGAGATCCATCTGTACCCAATGCATCCAAATGTTCAATATTAACATTCTGGACTGGCTTTGGTTTCCAATCTTATTTGAGTCACACACATCTAAGCTTTCAATAATTCAGATGCTTCCTTGATAAAGATAGCAAATGATTGATTTTCAAGGATTCATTATCATTCTTTCATGATTATACTAGGAAAGAAATGAAAGAAATAGTCTCTTCAATCTTAAATGTTCATACTTTAATCAGTTCTGGAAGTAACAAGACATAATAACACCATTAAATAAATGAATATTGAATGTAGTAATCTCAAACTACTGAATATTTTTTACAGTCTGTATTTTTACCAAGTAAATTTGTTTAAAAATAATCTAATATCTGAACAGTTGCAAAATAATATAAATTATGATGTCCATACTGAAACTTGAGATGAAACAGCTCCACTCTAACAATAACACATCTCAAACTAAAACAAAAAATGAACTGATAAAACATCTTCAAAAAGCCACACACAGCACAGAGGAAAAAAAATTAACAGAAAAACTTGAAAAGAGGCGGGGGAAAAACAATATGTGCAGAATAAAGATGACATATACAAGGAACATCAATTAACATGTGAGATGCTGCCAACATTCTAACATGACAGTCACACAAGCTAAGCAATGGCAACAATCAAACAACTGAACACCTGAAATGCAAGGCTCATATAAGAATGTGAGCCAGATTCTTCGACAGTGCTGTACTAACTGCTGCAGTCATTAACAACTACGTGTAGTTACAGACAGCAGACATTTTGCAACATGAAGAGTCACCATTAAGAGAATGCAGCCAAAAATTAACTTCATCACTCCAATGTGACTGGTGATTTGTGAAAATTACATATCTGCATCCCAAACTACAGACTGCATAAAATGCACATAATCTGTGTTAAACAGACGGTATAAACACTAATTCCAATTTACTTTGTCTATTTATTTATATGTAATATCCTGGCACAACATGATTTTCCTTTTACTTTAACTGTCTCCTTCCAAGACTTATTCAGTGATTCCAGTTTTCAGAAATTAGCCATGTTGAATGCTGAAGGTTTTCCAATGTTTTGATAACTACTGTATTATAGCTGGTACCTTCTCAGTTAATGTCTTGGGGAGGTTGTTGTATGCCTTTCAGCTTTGCCTCACAGTGGGCACTAAACATGATGTAAAGGTATGATCAGACAAAAATAGGACTGGGGTGCTTCAGTGTGGTCCTAAGTTTAGGACAAGAGGTGATGGAAGTGACTGCAGCAACCACATGGCAGAAAGAAGAGGTGGTGAAAAAGATTTTATCAACCATATGATATGCTGAACAAGTTTTTAGTGACACAAGAAAAGGAAAAGAGTGATAAAAAGATTGGTTGGTGAACATGTAGATATGAAAGGCAGTGACAAACGTTTTCAGTGGCCACTGTTTCGGTCTATACAGGTGGAGTTCAGCTGTTCTCTGATGAAGATGACTGAGTAATAGGTTTGGAGGGAAAACATTAGCTTGGTTATACTTAGACTGTTTGTCTCCACAGGTGAAGTTATGGGACTTATGGAGATAAATCCAACCACAAAGACAGATAAAGGATAAGTAAAGCCTGGATTCCCTTCCTTTGCTCCAAACCTACCACTCAGTCACCATCACTGAACAATGGCTGAACTTCACCAATGCAGAACTAAACAGCAAGTGTTGAAAAACTTTTCTTCTCATTTCTAAGAGTGTCTTATAGTCTGATAAACATGGCACTTCTGAATGACGTTAACAAAATTATCTTACAAGCCATCAGATTTTCTTTCTTTCACAGATTGAGAGTGTATGCTCAAAATTCTCACACAGTGCAAGTACATGTGCGTGCATATGCACACACATAAACACAGAGTGCAACCTTAATATAATGAGTACTGATACAGAATTTGTAAAGATCTTCATTCTAATGGGAACTCAGTATATTCAGAAAAGGCTAAAATACATAATCTTCAAATCGATTTTCTAACTTCTAGTTCACTATCCCTAAATACTGCCCTCGGGTTTAAAAAAAATGTGGACATGGGAGTGTCTGTTCTCTTCTGAAGTGGTTATCATGAAGAAACACAAAAAAGTGAAGAATAAGTCACTGTTCTCAGCATCTCCAGCATTACCCAAACCACTTATTAGGAACCATTCTTTACAAAAAAATAAAAAGTCTGCCCATTATCTGTTACATTCTGGTAATGTATGAAGTTAACATCAAACCATCTCATACTACGTATGCTATGTAAGAGGTTGCTTCTAAATGCAGTGGTTATTCGACACTTTGTATGTACTAATGTATTTCCTTGGGCCGCGCCATAGCGGTTAGGCACTGGCTTCCCACTGCGGTGGCCAGGGTTCGATCCTGGGTTTGGTCAAGTGGGATTTGTGGTGGACAAAGTGGCGCTGCGGCAGGTTTTCTCTGAGTACTTCGGTTTCCCCTGCCAATCTTCATTCCAAAATCACCCTCGCCTATCATCTTGGGCTGGTACAATAGGCCAGAAGTGGCCGCAGTACAAGGGACTTAGTCTCACCCCACTAGCAATAAAAAAACGTATTTCTTTGATGAAGTCTCCCTTCAGAATGCTGAAAGCGCCAGATCTTTAAATGTGCCATGAAATGACTGTCTTTCACTTTGATCATTGGTTGAGCAAGTATATAATGGTACCCAATACTTCCTGCAAAAGCATTCTGTCTGAAGTGGAGTATGTAGTCTCTTCAGACACACAGTACTCAGATTCCAAAATGTGTACTTTTCCCCACATAAGACCCACAGGATGAGTTAATGGCATTTTCATGAGCCACATACTATAAAACAGCAAGTATGATTGGTGCTAAGAGTAACAGAAGAAAGTTATGGCTAATTCGGTAGCTCTCATAATGATGATGGTTTCAGAAAAAAATGCCCTAATTTTATGTGACATTTTTCAATGTATTTACCATGAAGAAACTGATGGTGCTGATGATTTCTGTAGCAATAATGAAGTTCATTCTATTACAGTTGTACTGTGTGCATGTGTCCATGTGCGCATGCATCAGCATGTGTCTGTGTGCCTATGTATGCACACACACACACATTTGTAGGTATATCACAATGAAAAAACAACTTCTATAAATAACAATGTATTGATGTTCCCATATTTCAGGTGCTGCTTGCAAACTAAGCTGGATCAGGGCAAAACAAAAGTAAATAGTGTCCCATTACACAGCTCTAGTGGATCCAAACACAGAAGTGACACAAAGAGATACATCAGACCTGTGTCAATTGACTTGGGCCCACTTGAAGTAGCAGTAAGGACTGGAATACCCGACCGATGGTGCCGGGTAAGTGAGGGAGTGCGGTGCAGACCGTAGTGGTACTGCGACTGTTGATGGAGGTTCTCTGTGCTGCCTGTACCACACCCAAGACAACTGAACACCCTCACACAAAACTGCACCACAGATTTTAGCAGAGCCTTGAGAGCCAAGTTTGTTTCAGAAAACAGTCATCCAGTTTGGTTAAACATCAGAGCAAAGACTGTATATATGAAAACTATGTCGAGGATTGTTCCCATTATTTTTGCAACTGATAAAGATGATTTGCTATAACAAAGCTTAGGAACTCAGGTCTGACACAAAGATATAAAAATTATGTTTCAAGATGAGCAGAATAAATATAGAAACTTAAAGTTGCCACCAAATGCATAATCTTTTATCTTGCCTTTCCATAAAACTAAAAATTAAAATGTAAAATTATGACTTTATCAACTGTTTTATATGAGCATGACATCTGGTTTTTAATTTTTAGGGGAAAACAAAGCATGGTATGCCAAGAATATTTTGATGTAGAAGAAATTAACAAACAAGAGTCTGGAGATATGTATAACAGAGAGTTTCATAATTTTAATTCTTCAAACAGTATCATAAAACGATTTGCTGGATACAAAACAAAGTGAGGTAAAATGAAATGCAGGAAAAATGTTACTGGATTTGAAGTTCTCACAGTGGTGCCTATGAAAAGTGCAGTATTGGGGGCGGTAACACTGTTCAGAGAAGGCACAGTGTTTGGGAAAAACATACCGCCTCCATCTTCTTGGTCAAAGAGAAAGCCAAAGCAAGAAACTGGCAGAAGAAGGCATGCTGCTTGGTTTGGCCTTTGACTCTGATGATGGAGGCTACATATTCATCTGAAATGTTGGGCTTCCTCTGAATTACATGGAATTACAACCTAGAAGTTCATGATCTTCAGATTACAGTCTATCTGCTAAAAGGAAAAAGGAAAATTACAGTGTATCTAGCACTGGCAATCAAGGCTCCACAATATGCTGCTTACACAATGCAGCACCATCTACCCAAATAAGATATGAAACACACATTTATGACAGGAGAAGCAAAGCACAAGACAAGAGAGTGGCACATGATTCTCACTGCATTCTTCTTTACCACTCTCCCCCCAAGAATATCATTCCTGGACTTTCCAATGTAAGTTAAGCTGGGTGAGTGCAGTTTTCAGTTTAATATATTATCTGATCCTGAAAGGTTTGCTATCACAAAATTTATACACATAAGCCCCTCTGTAAAGAGTTTGGAGCAGAAATAAACTTTATTTCAGTTACTGTAGTTTGCATAAATCAGCAAAACTTGATATTCATTACATGCTTTCTCAGTTGAGGTAAATACTACCTTACCTGAAAACATCAGGCCACACAAACTATCACTTATTTCAATGAGCTATGAAACTTCCATCTTCACCAGAAGTTTAGCATTTGATTACAGTATACTGAAATATCGCTTACCTTTGAGCAATCTAAAATAATTATACAATGCAGCAAAAGATGTTACATTCCACTTTTTCATGAATCAATTTTGGCACTATTTATTACAATGTCATCAGATTATTCACTACTTTATAATATTATTATATTACTGTTACTCATTACATTAGACTGGCACACCTTCGTTAGATTTGCTTGACTGCTCAGAAGTAGGTCAGTACCTGAGAGATCTGTATTTGGATCACCTTCCATATCATTTTCACCATCTCCATCTACTCTTGTATCTGTCAGACATATCCATCACTTCATCAATAATAACCTATCTTTTTCAATACCCCTTTTCAAGATTCATGACAAGCTAGCACATTGTGGTTTTCAATCTTCTAACAAATTTCTGAGAATGTCTTACACATATCTTTTCCACATTATCCCTTTCAAAGATAACATTATACGTTGTAAAACGTCCTTTGACCAATGACCATAAACCACAATGGATTCACGTCAATGCAGTATGGTAGAAGTTGCAGTGCCGTATGACCCTCACTGGCAATGATTTGTGAATTTTTGTATGTCATCGTTTCTGGCTTATGCATTAATGGTGAGAAAGGAATTTTTTTCCCTGCAGCAAGTTTATCTCATTTCCTTCAGTTGGGTATTAGTGACTTCCTTACTTTAAACTTGTGGTATGATGTACTGTCAACAACTAATTCAGTGGCAAAATTTGGAATCAGTGTTTCCTTCTGTGATATCAAACTTCTACTGGTGTATGTATAATGATGGTCACCATAACCTGAATCAGTCTTCCACATCCCCAGGACATCCAATATAAAACTACTTCTCAGTGGCTGTAGATAATATCCACTCTTCAGCCCTATGAAACATGTCCTCCATTTGACTCATCTGGGCATGATTCACTTACTGCTTGAGTTGACATGACATGTGATTCCATGTTCTATAACCACAACTGCACTTCAAGTACTGTAATCGCTCCTGCTTTATTTCGGTTTTCTCAGTGAGGATTCTCCAAATATTCTCTGTTGCCTTCTGAAGAAAATGCAATAATTCCAAAATGTATCTCCATTTTCTCACTTCCTTCAAAACTAGTACTCTCTTCTAGTTTCTGTCTCATGTTTCCACTATCTAAGCAATGTAGAATTTATAGATAATCCTACATGCAATACAATTTACATGCTTGTCTGTGTGACTGTAGTGAGGGAGAACTCTGCACTTTCTTCTCCTATACTTTCAGCAACCTTCTGATACAACTGACAATTGTCCTTGAAATACAATGTGCAGCAACACTTATGTCTCCATACTTCTGAATGGAAATGAGATAGGTATCTATGTTCTACTGTAGCCTGTTTTCCATCTTTTCAAGCGTGCTGCATTATAAGAACATAAACATTATTGATTATAACCAAGCTTAGACTATGAAGTTCTTTCCCCTTCAGTTTCATACATTAATATTGTGGCGTGTAGACCTGTTGCTAGATAACGCCCACAACACTCATTTGGACAACAGTACAGAAACAATGTTTTCTATGTATGCAGATGGACCATTGCTATGCAATGTGCGTGCTGTGACATCACACAACAGTATGTGGCTGTCACTTGACATGTTTCCTGTGCGTCTGTCAGCCGTGATGTCACACAACAGTAGTGGGTAGCGATCACATGACATGTTTATGGTGATGCACTGTCTTTCCCTCAGCTATATAAGTGAGCGTGTGTGACAGTTCAGTTCAGTTCAGTTAGTTACAAGAGTGAAATGGTAGCAGCGGAAGCATGCGAATTGGAACCAGGATTACAGAAGCATACAGAAGGTCGGCCTATGAGGATTTAACATGTGATTTCAAGACTTTATGTGTGTTATAGTGCAGTGGAATTGAAGTGTTGAAGACTTCATGTGTTATTGTTTCGCCAATAATTTGAAGTGTAACAATGTATTGTGACAGGTTGCGATATGGAGGACACCCCCTCACTCCCCAGCAGTGACGCAGTGGCATCGAGCGCTGTTGCTGTTGCTGTTGCAGTTGGGGGCCGGTTGGTGTTCTGCCCCCCTACCCCGCGGTGATGTGGCAGCGCTGCCCACTGTGATGCAGCAGGTGAGTCAGCGCCCCCCCCCCCAGGTGATTCAGCAGCACTTTCTACTGTGACATGGCACGCGACGATACTGTTGACATGGGCAAAAGGCAGCAGCGAACGCTACAAAAAGCCAGCTGAGCAGTATGCGAGACAGTTAGTTAGTTAGTTAGTTAGTTAGTGTGTGAGCAGGAGTGACACAGTGCGGATGGAACAGTCGCCGAGTTCAGTTGTAGCAGAAAGAAGAATATCAGAACGTGTGAGTAGAAGTGATAGCGTGAGATGCAGATGCTTGGCTCACAAGAGAAGTTATTGGGAGTGTGTAATACAGTGACACTGGTAGAGCTCCCATATCGTACTTTGAATACGTGTAGACTACTGAGGACAGAGTGAACAGATTATTGTGTAGGGTTGTAAATTGTGTAAACCTGTAACAGTGGTATAATTGTAGCCAAGAGTTGTAGGTTGGTAAATAAACCAATTAACAATTCGAACGGCGTCTTCAGCGGCAATACACATTACAGTATGGTAGTTATGACGCATGAACTTATCCAATAAAACGAGTTATCCAATCCAGAACCCATTAATTACTGTCATGTTACAAGGATACACATGACAACATACACTGATAAAAACAGACAGACGGAGTCAGAGTGAACTTCTCCTGTAGGCAACTGCAGTCTCACTGACTGCAGAAAGCTGCCATCATGGGCTATGCTGGCAGTTTGGTAGTTAGGTGACTATTCTTCCTCTGTGCCCTTGCTCTGCCCTAGCCTCACCTCCAAGAAGCCACGCTTACAGATTCATGCCAGCTACTGTAATAGCTATTATGCTGGGATCTTTATGTCACTATTAAGCTGCATTTTACACCCATATTGAAGTCATGATCCCCCCCCCCCAAAAAAAAAACACTCTGTAGCTGTTTTAATCCTGTTCCATGTGACGCAACAGCATATACACACCACAAAGGTGAAGCATGATTGCAGTCAAATCACTCCAGGAAGCAGAATCCTTGACAAGCAAACAACTGTTCAGTTAGTCCAGAAATTCAAAATCCTTAATGGCATCTGAATGTTCACTATCCTCTTCACAAGAGTTTGCCACTGGACCATTTTCTGAGCCAGATTGCAGAAGAAGTGCACCACCCCAACAATGCAATGTTGCAGTGTTTTTACGGGATTTCCTAATTACATATCAGTAAAAGAGCAGTAACTTTACCATCTCACACTGTAAGCTACATGTAACAATTTGCAAATGTCATTCTTACCATATGTATACATACATTTATATATAGATATTAGTTACTGGTTAACATAACTCACCCAAGTGATGTGTGAATAGAAAATGAGTTACAACATGCCATCCTGTTGACGTTAAAAGCACATATAACTTAGCTGTCAAAAGTGCAGCATTTAAAACAAACCAACCAATCAACCAACCAACCTTATTATTTACACAAAAATCACACTGTAGTGTTAGACATGAATGATCTAAGTTACTAAAAGCAAAAACAAATTTTAAAAATCTGTAGGTACAAATTACGAATCTTTCTGGCCATGGTAAAATACACAAAATATAAGTGGATCACTGGCTGGCTGTTGACTGTGCTATTGCACTATACACAAATTTGCCCTGGACCCTTCTGCTTGCTATAATACTATTTCCCTCCATATGAATTAGTTTTGGCCATGAAAGCCTTCAACACAACATGAATATGCAAAATGGATAGAATTTGTACTGAACATTGTCATAGCCATGACTAACCTTAGTACTGTCCAAAACCATTTGTTGCAAATGCACAAACAATACAAATCTTGCTGCCTCACATTTGACATTTTGTTATACACTCTTTGGGTTTAGGGGGAGCATTTCTTGGCAATGTACTCATAACACTTTGTGCCATTAGCATGGCTTACCCGTGGCACTGCTGGTGAGTCGTACTCGGGGTGTGGTACCTCCACTGCCATAACGAGACACTGTTGAGCCTCCTCCCTGGTGGTACAGCGAGTTGCTTGAACTTGAATTTGAGAGTGTTAGCTCTCCATTCAATGCCCTTTTGTATGAACTATCCAGAGAGTTCAGGAGTGAGTCAGCTTGCTCTGGGAAGTGACTTCGGAAACTCCAGTATGCCCTGTGAACATGACGTTTTAAATCCAATAGTTTGCACATGTATCACCTAAAACAATCACCATTTTGTTCTATATCCCCACTTCCAGACCATTATCCTCCTCTTGCCATGTTAACTAATTAACTAAAGTAATTAGTTCCATTTGTTCTACAACACCACAAAGAACACAATCAATCCAGATATTTTCTGCATAAGCTTATGTTTGAAGTTGGTCAAAGAGTCATTCCCAGAGCACAGTAAATCAGGGCTCTAGGCTATCATCGACAATAGTGTGCGGACTCTCACTCCATCTCATTCTAAAAGGTGTCTTATATGGCAGGTTGAGGACAAGGGATCAGTACATCCAGTGAAATACCAATTTTATGTTCCCATGCCAAACAAAATCCTGTATTCAGTGAATATTTTTCTATGATTCCAGTCCAAACACAATATAAACAATGCATGATTTTCTCATATTCAATGAATTCTAACTTAGTAAATAACCTGCATTTGGGATAATCATTTTCTACCTTCCAAAAATTGTACATTTGTAATCACTCATTATACACAGGCATTTTCCCAGACCGTCTAAAAATTTCAATAGTAAAACCAGTGTTCAAAAAAGGAGATAAGTACAGTATGACGAACTATAGGCCGATTTCATTATTATCTACTTTTTCTAAGATACTTGAAAAGGTCATGTACAGCAGGATAAATCAGCATATGCATTGTAACAACATATTGGTCCCAGAACAGTATGGCTTTAGGAAGGGTGTATCCACTGAAGATGCAGCATTCAAGCTAACAGACAATGTTTTAAAATCAATTGACCAAAAAAGGCATGTAGGAGGAATTTTCTGTGATCTGGCAAAGGCTTTTGACTGTGTAAATCATGAAATTTTGTTAAGTAAGCTGCAATTTTATGGCATTCGAGGAACAGTGTTAAAATGGTTCAAATCCTATCTAACAAATAGAAAACAAAAGGTTGAGATAAAATCACCCAAATATACTCAAAATTTTTTCTCAAACTGGAGAACAGTAAAGCATGGAGTTCCCCAAGGATCTGTCCTGGGACCCTTGCTTTTCATAATATATATAAATGACCTTCCACCAACAATAAATTTTTCATCAGAACCCATAATATTTGCTGATGATACAAGTGTTATAATCTCTAGTAAAATGTTTGATGATTTCTGTGCAATATCAAACAGAGTACTCTCCCACATGAATAAATGGTTCAATGCTA
>NW_019731276.1:849204-895677 GCF_002891405.2 Cryptotermes secundus | reverse complement strand
GGGGTAACTCATCTTACAGCCAGAAGATATTCATCTTACAAAAGAAAATTGTTAGAATAATGGCTGGTGTTAAACCAAGAGAATCATGTAAAAATATCTTCAAGAGGCTAGAGATCTTAACTCTCCCATGTGAATACATATTCTCCTTAATGATCTTCATTGTAAAAAACCAAGAATTTTTTCCAACCAATTCTACAATACACAATGTCAACACAAGGAATAAAAATCAGCTTCACAGACCAGTTGCCAGCCTCTCTTGTTTCCAGAAGAGTGCATATTATACTGGCATTAAAATCTTCAACAATCTACCACCAAATATCACAACTCTTATAGATAAACAGGGACAATTTAAAGTAGCACTAAAGAGATACTTAATTACACACTCCTTTTACTCTGTTGAGGAATTTATGCTTCCAAACAACATAAAGTGTATGTAATGTTTTCTCTTGTTTGGAACACAGGGGAAAAAAAAAAATCTAGTATATGTTAATGTATGGATTTATGATGGATATTTTACTACTTTTGTGAAATCCTTACTATTTATGTGAAATTGAATTGTGCATGTATATATGTATTGTACGATTTTTGACAAATTCCACATCCGGTAGGTCATCTGACTAACTCATGGATCTATGGAATGCTATGTATGTATGTATGTACACTGTAATTGTGGTTGAGACAACAATCAACATTCATACTATCTGATTGAGAGAAATTGTTACCACACAACCATAACCTCTGGTGAGTGATGTTTCATACTGAACATGCCCTGAAACCATGCTGCTTCTGGCATCATAACTGCTTTACTTCTTGACTGAACTTTGGTCAATGTTCATGTCATATGATACTATTTTACAAATTAATCTGACATGACTGATTACATAATTGTACTTATTTGTGTAGAAAGTTGCTTTAACTACTTATGTATAGAATTATTTTATCATAATTATATAAAGTACTGTAACATGGATGGCCAGAGCATTTCTAGACAATGACCTGTAAACAACCTTCAGTCGCATAAGCGCACTCAACAAGGTTATGCAACCCGCTTCTAGGTTAACAGTTCAGTAAACAGACTTGAGCACAGCAGCAATGACATCACACTACTGCAACAGTGCTAGCCATCACACATTTCAACAATATAGGCTGTTTTCTGTGTATGGTCAGTGTGGAGGCTATATAATGTCAGTTCAGAGTGTTTAAGTGACAGGGACAGAGTTCTCGATAGGAGACAGCCAGGGGAGGTTTGCAGAAGACCCGTGAACACTTAAAGTGTGATTTAAAGACTGTGTTTATGTGTAATACTGGGGGTGCGTGATCCAGTGAGACTGCTACCGTTTCTGTGTTGAGACCTGTGAAGACTGGGAATTGTAGTGTACGAAGTGTGTGTAACTCATCAATATCGCTGTAATTTGAGGGTAATTAAAAGAGGTTGTAACCAAAGTGTTAATAAATCCAATCATTCAAACTCTGCTAGGATCATAGTTTATTCAACTCACAGCATGAAAGCAAAGGTCTGTGTAGAGCAGTGGAGAATATTAGTGTCATTAAGTGCTTAAACTGGCTTGCAATGCAGGGGTATTCTAGTGACACAATAATGTGAGCCATGGCCAGCTGAACTGCAGATATGCTGACACAACAGTGCAAGGCATGGATAATATAGCTTATCTTGCTTCCAGGTGAAAAATTTAACAGCCCAGATATGAATAAGCATTTATCTAATATGAATCTGTATTTTATTTGCAGATGATGAAGGATATTCTCTGAATATCTTGAGCATTAAAGATGCCATACACAGCTTCTATGATGAATATACATATATGTATTATCAGTTAAAGTGATTTTAAAATATTTTAAAACATTCTAACACATTAACAGCACCTTCCAATGATGGTCTCTTAAGGACCAAAATATGTAAAGGTTTCTATGTAATTAAATCATACTGGTCACACTCAGTAGTGCTGTTGCTTATTTGATGTCCAATGGTGTGGTGGACCAGAATGCCTTCTATTAACAACATGAGTCTGGTTCTAAAAGAAAGTAAAATTGTTCCTGTTGCCAATTAGTAACCATGTCAGGAAGACATGTGGCAGGGAGTGAATATATACACTAAAAATAACTTTGGCAGTAGATGCAAGTTGCCAGCTTCACACTCTGGCCCCTTTATCCTTGGGGAAAGAGCTCCCAGGAAAACCAGGATAAGGGGCAGAATGGGTTCCAGAGTCAGTCTAGCTCATCCTAGTCTCAAATATCACTTACTTTCTGGCACACAGCCTAGCCTCAGGATCTGCATCAGCAATGCCCTTCTTGATGGCATCTTGAAGGAGTGCAATATGTCTTTCCAGGGAGTGTGTTGACCAGGAGTGCAGAAGCTGTTCAAGGAATTCACAGCAAGCCCGGCGGATATCCTTTGATTTGGAGTTGAGATTCTGCGTGATTATTGGAATCAGGCGTGGTGAATGTGTGTACCGAATGATAAACCTCACTGTCACCAAGCCAGCTGATGCCATTACCTACAGTGACATACAACAGAGGCACAGGTCAAATGCATAGATATATAAACCTTCACCACACTTAACTTTAAATTCCACAAGGGACCTTGTGGCTTGTCTCATGGCTTCAGTCATGACTGATTGCATCTTGGTTCATTTAATGTTCTGCAACTGCATGACACACGCAGTGTTAAATGGCAGGATGATTATGAGTTAACTGAGAAAGGATATAGAAGGAAGTGGCCACAGTATCTTCCAAGATTTTATTGAACGAACTGAGGACAGAAATGCTGATGGTAGCTGAGCATCAGCCAAGATTCAAAGCAATCTCAAGTGAAACATGAATGCTATCAACAATACCATAATATCTGCTCTAGGCTCATGTGATGGATATACTTTGAGAATGATAAATCTTAAAGGGATTACCTTTTAGTCTTCCCCTGTAGTGTATCCCTGATGTGCTTGTAACGTGCAAATTTTCCAGTCCTCAATGATTTAAATAAAACAGTCCAAAGAACTATAATACTACTCACATTGAATGTGCTATGAAAGATTTTTTAATTTTAATTGATTATTTTAATTGCATGTTGCCAACCCATTTTTCTTCCAGGAGTGAGAGGGTCCAAACTTATAAAAATCACTCTATTAGAATATATTTTAGGGATTTTCTCTTAGCAGGCATTCTAAAATGAAAAACAGCAAACACTGGAGTAGCATAACTGAAAGGATCAACATCAGTATAATAACAAAACCTGTCACCATACCCAGTCTGAGGCTGTTTCATTCATCTCAAACTCAATTTCCTTTGGCACTGTTTTGATGTCCAAGTGGCCTCTTTCCAAAATTCTGTATGTATATCTTGCATCCCTCATCCAAAATACACATTCAGCCAGCCATTCCTTTCTAGATTTCACTGCCCTAACAATAGTAAGCTGGTACAGACCACACAGCACAAAGACAGAAATTTCCATGCAAGTGAGTTTACTATCACACAAGGAAGCTCACATTACACACAAAATAGTGTGAGTGCTAATGGACACTTTTATCTCCACATTCATATACAAAATGATCATATAGGATATAGAGAGAGCAACATTTTAAAGCAGAAAATGGAGGATGAAGCTTACATTTCCTGTGGCTTAGACTGATATAATATGGAGATGGAAAAACCGTCATGATAACGTAGTTTCAGTGTACCATGAGGCCATTAATTCACCTTGGCTGAGTTCTGGATCAGATTAATAAGACTGTTGAGAAGATGCTCTGCAAAGTGGTCGCACTTGTGACCCAACTGCTCTGACAGGTATGCTATTGTGTAACATGCTTCCCGGACAACCTGTGATCTGCAAAAAGGTAACAATACAGCATCACAGCACTTGCATTTGTTTTCAAACCTATTTTTTTTTCCTAAAATTCAGTTTATTATAACTTTCTTGTTTTGCTGACGTTTGCATCCCTATATTTCAAACATATGTATGAAATTAGAGTAAATTTCTTGGTTACATTTGCACCGCAGACTTCAGATCCAAACATTGCCTCTCAGTAGAATATTTCTTTATTAAAAACTTCTGGTCAGAATCAACTCCACTGAACTGTTTCCAAATTTAAGCATAATTATAATCTTCATAAGGAAACATACTTAGCATATTATGTAAAGGGCAGGTAGGTATATGCCATGGCCATGCTTGTTTACTGTGATTGAAATTACATTTATAGCACGAAGCCTTCATAGGTCACATCATAAAACTTCCATTTTCATAACATCAGGCTTCCAAATGAATGATCAAACACTTATGTAGATATTTACGAGTATATTCACTCACAAGTTCAAAGATTCAGAAATTGTGAGAGTGAAAGAGAATGCCGGTATGCTTGCAGAATATATTATGAATATATTATGTTACAGACTACAAACCAGGCACAACTCTCAGTAGTGCACCCAGCAGAAAAACAATTCACTTTACTCTGTTGGATTAGTGTTCTTATGGTAGTGGTGATAAAGAGTACTATCTTCTATGATGTGATGCCATGTAATTTGGTAGAAATTTACTGAGACTTTTGAGACTGCTTCTGTTTTCAACCCCCCCCACACACACACACACACACGCACAAAAGAGCCACTGCTGACAGCATGAACATTCAGTGAAAGTGTAACTCAGTGTATAAGAGCAGATCAGTGGAAGACTGAAGCTAGAGACAGATGTTTATTTTTAAGGCTCCACCCATTTGTTGCATTTGAGATTATTCAGTATAATTTTTTGTTACATGCTGATACAAGGAGAGATTACAAAGGTACATGGTGAAAAACAAAAAAAGCCCTGAGTTCATGGTGGTAATGTTGAAATACTAGACGTTAGTGAATTTATGGTACCTTTCAGTGTTTATGTTGTACCTGAGAGCCCAAAAAAATCAGTCAACCATCGAGTGTCATTTACTGATGCTGTGTCTAAAAGAAACTGAAAAACAAGAAATGTTCAGTGTTTCTGAAGAAGTCTGTCTTTACAAAGAACCTTCAAACAAACATTTCCTTTAGATTGCAGACTCATTTAGTGTACGCTGTTACTCTATCAAGCTTCATATCATAGCACAAATGTAGCTACACTTCCAGAACTCTTTAAACTACTGAGTCTGAATATTGATGAAGAATTTAGTTTTAACAATTCCCATGGTTTTATGCTAGTGAACAAACAACAGTTCAATAACAATATCCATTTGGGTTATTCTCTCTCAGTAAGTAAGGCTGAAACTCATTTTCTCACTTTCTATGTATCACATAACCTTCTTATCTTATTCCAGTGACAGTGCATTGTGATGACATACCTGAGATCTTTGACAGATGTCTGGAACGGTGGCTCCAATAACCTGAGGTGAACGTACAGCTCATCAAAATTTCCTGCCCCAGCAATCAGGAGTGATCGCACTTTCTTGAGCTATGGACGAACATCACACTCTAATAACTAACATTCAACCCAGTGGCTACCAAACCTTTCTGAATCATGGACTAACAAAACATAAGAAAGTTTTCCAGGAATCAGTAAGCCACCTGTCTCACAGTGGTCAGTGTGCAGTGCAAATAACAGTCCAAGACAAATTATTGTTGTTGCTCTTGTTGAAATGGAGTCATGCAAAGAATTCTCATGAATTGTCCTGCACTCCATCTACTCTCCTCCCTTTACTCTACAACCACTCACTCTTATTCATCGAATTGCTTACTCTACACTAGTGCTAGGTGAGAGATGTCAGCAAGCAGGCTGCAATAGCAGACAACTCTGATCCCCATCATCAATGAGAATTCTTTGGTAAGCTCAATTATAATACCTGTAAACATATACATTTTGTAACATAAAAATTATAGCCCAGCAAAGCAAAGTACACTAGTGGTGAAATTTAGAATTATCAAGCATGACACTATGTTTACTTGCTACATATAGTCACTTCCACAACTAATATACGGCTTCTTTTTAGGGAAGCGTGGTGTCTCAAAGTAGAGTGCCGTGGGATAAAATCAGGCACATAATTTATGGTATGAAATTCTGTCAAGTAAAGAAGAAAATGCTTTCACAATTCCTCTATGCAAAGAAATTTAAAATTTAAATTGTACTGTTCCTTTTTAAAAGTACGCACTTTTCTAGTTCAGTTCTCATACAATACTGTACCTGGTTTCTTCACTTAACTCTTAAAAAGCATTTGATCCTTTGGCCATTATTTCAGGTTATAATCTCTTTATATGGTCAAAAATATGAAATAAATTTACAAAGGCAGCAGCACCAACATGTCAACGGTTGGGAAGTGAATGCAGTTTGCCACCATACGTATGCACGATATTTTATCCTGTACTGCATGTTGACAAAACTTATTCACCGAAAATGAAATGAATGACTAACACCAGTAATAAAGTCCCAAACTAACTGCTTTGTTTTCATTTTTGGCGGAGGTATTCTGAAGAAAGGCTAACAGCCCATATGATAAACTGCTGCATTATTAATGTAATACTTTGAAATTCTGCTCCCACCTGCAGGAATACACAACACCCCTTCACTAGCAAACCAACAGAATAAAGGCTATTAAAACATTCTACATTTTGAGAATCACATAAATCCCATATATCACCCTTTGTTTCAAATATTATGTCAATGGCAGGCGGTTTGCATATAAGACAAGACTGAAAAACAAGAATCTGTATTTAAAAAATTGTATTACTTCTACGTTAACTACCAAGCAAGAGGACTCAAGTGGTAATGCTCCTTGCTGCTGACTTGTATTCTAGAGGTTCCCAGTTCAAATCTCAGCCAAGACAGAGACTATCCTGACAGGTGTTTTGTGGCTTTCCTCAGTCCCTCCGGATAAATCATGGGATAGTTCCTCAAATTAGGCCATGACCAGTTCCTCCTATATCCCCTCCAATTTATTATCCACTATCATCCAATCATTCTATGTTGCATTATCTGAGTTACTGACATCATCATTAAATAAACTACATGTAAATAAATACAGCTACAATCTACATTAATTACCATCATGATTTATAGTGTTAAGTGAATGGTAACTTCATTGAAGATTACTGACAGGATGTTCCGAGCATGTCAATCCCCTCTACCCGTTCTACTCGTGGAAATGAGCAAGACAGCGATTTAATCTATAACCATATTGAGTTCTGAAATTCAACAAAAGGAACCTACGTATGAACAAAGTCTGTAGTGTAACCGTACTTCCCTCACTGAAAATTATTTAACTGTGGTTATGACCAGTTTATTGATTACTGATGAAATGAATGACCAGTTTATGCATTTTTTCACACCCCAAGAGGCACTCCTATGATGAGGTACCAACCCGGGGCCGTCTAGTTGTAATTCAACATAGTCCTCCTTAGGCTTATGCTGCTTAACGTCACCACTTTACTCCTAGTGTTATCTTCTGTCAAGACAGGCAAGGATTTTGAGTGATAAATCCATGATTTGACCTGCCAGAGGGGGTCTTGAATTGCCTGCCCGTGTGCCTTGGAGACCTGAAAAGGTTTAAGATAGACATCACGGAAAACAGACGCAGGACCGGTGCCTAGCATGACCCTTGGATGTCTCCTGCTTTCCATTACTGGCCACTAGGGGACTGCCAGAGGGGGTCTTGAATTGCCTGCCCGTGTGCCTTGGAGACCTGAAAAGGTTTAAGATAGACATCATGGAAAACAGACGCAGGACTGGTGCCTAGCATGACCCTTGGATGTCTCCTGTTTTCCATTACTGGCCACTAGGGGACTTGTGGCTGGGAGCTGCCTGAGGATGAGTGGGAGGGCAGTTGGAGTGCAGACAGAGAAGAGAGAAGTGAGTTACAGGAGGAGGTAGCGAGTAGGGTGTACAGCCGGCAAGCTGGGAGTGAATTGGTGTGAATAAAAGTAATGACGACGGGAGTGATCACTGAGAGGAGAGCTTGAAGGAGGACTAATGTAAAGATTGACAATCTCTGTAGGCAAAATTTAATTTAAAACGGCACATGATGTTGGTTCTGGAGACCCCATAATTCATAAACCCCGAAGTGTGTTTCCATTCCGGTATCTGAAGCCCCGGTATCCCCGGGACAAAGGTCTCATCTCAAGTGACAGTCGTGGCATCTGTAGGACGGTGGTCAGCTGCAGTAGATTCTAACTGTCTATCTGACCAGAAGGTGTTCAGTGATTACAACGACAGCTGAAGAAACACTGGTTCCATGGGCAAAACAAATATCAGATTCTACAGTGTGCGGTACTCTTCCACTTGTCATAAATCGTTTTTTCACTGTTACTTGGCAGATGTGTAATATCTTTAGCCTGGTCACTACAACATTTCTATGCCATTAAAAAGGACACCTTGTCCAAAATGTTCCATAGTTTATTACATGAGCAAACTTAGTTTCTTGAATGACAGGCAACATAACAACACCTAAACTGCAGAATAAGACACCTTAGTAGGACACACAGCCCTCAGCTAATGAAGAATGATGATTTAGTGCTACTCACTGCATCCACCCTCTTTGACCAGTCCTTGTTGGGGTCAGCAATTGTTTCACGTATTGTCGTCAGTTGTTCTTCTAGCTCTCGTGCAGAGAATAACTGAAGTGTTGGAACATCTTCAAATGCTTTACTGAATGTCTCTTCATCCACTGCACCAGCCTGGCCTGTTAAAAATAAATTAATGTATGATACACACTATTAGACAATGTATCACTTCACATATTTTCTTCTTTAGTTCAAAAAGTGAGGAACACAGGTGCAACAACAATGTCGAGACCATGCTAATGTTTGCTGTTATGTATAATGGAAGGAAGTAATTTCTCTTATAAAACAAGAAATTCTGTGAAGACCTTAAGGTGCCCACTCTCCATTACACAATTCCAGCCATGTACACAGAGCAGTAGGAATTACTGAGTCAAATTATAAAACACAGTGAAGCGGAAGGCCAAAGAAGTTTCATACTGGAATGATGCACAAAAGTAATCAAACCAACCAAGCCACTGCTATAGGGTCACCACTGACAATTTGATACTTATTCAGCTGACAAAGAAATTCCCTGATTGTATGTAACCTGGCAGCTCATCGTCATGTTCACACTCAGCAGAAGCAGTTCAGTCATCACCTGGTACCTTATTCCTCTAACACTGCCTCATCTATGCCTTGGTCTCCTTAGTGGTCTGTTCCCTTGGAATTTTCTAACCAAATCTTTGTACATATTTATCTTTTCCCCCATGCACCCACCCATTTCACTCTCATTCTTTGAAAATGTTCTTGGTTGGATGGGAATTCAGATAACCAAGATTTTACTGTACCTGCTTGCTTTAACCTTAAAAAACTATACTGTATGAAACACAAAATCTGGAAACAATAAAACTATTGTTCATTAACTTGTTTCACAGGACCAGAACAAGAAACATCAAAGTAACGCCATAAGAAATCCAAGAACATGTTGTCACTGGCAGTGCACAGGGACTAAGCAGAAAAGCAGACTAAGTAAGTACCTGTACATACCTCCTGCAGATGATGCTGCCCGTCGCAGGGAGGATGTTCTGCATATTTTGCTCCCAGTCCCAGTGGGAGCTGTTCAGCATGCAGCATCAGCACCAGCAATCCAAGAAGAAGATGGGACACAGAAGGAAAGGGGCAAAGGATGTAAGAAACATGTTAGCACAGAACACAAACATAAACAGACACACCTAGTGTATGGCACAATGTTACTCAAAGCCTCCTAGAACCGATCAGCAAAGCCAATTCACCAATTTAGACATAGGCCTCCTTTCTTAAAAGTAGGGACCATCCAGATCTCGAAAAGTTGTGTTATGACTTTGCAAAATAATGACTGCTGTAATTAGACTCCCCTGGTGCAGAAATTTCCAGGTCATTAAATAAAATCTGAGTGTACCAGCCCCCAAAGACACTACGAGTATATATGCAAAACATGATACTAAATTCTTATGGAACTATTTCAGATTTTAATGAGAAATAAATTTCACAAGTATGAATTATTCTGCTAAGAAACATTTATATTTCTCATGACTGCTGGCATAGTGTTTTACTCAGCTGACAGCTGCAAGCAGCATTTCAAAATGACAAGATGTCTCTCTGTACAAGAGGACTGTTATAATCATTTACACACAAAACACTTATTTAGAAGGGATTCTTTACACCTCTGTTTTGTATTTTTTTCAGTATTGGATATCATCATTGGATGGAGGGCATGTAAAGTAGAGCTCCTAATATTACGCATGTCTAAGTTAAGCACTTTAAGTTTCAGGTACAAATTCAGGCGTAAATCTCTAGAGAAATACGTCAACATGCATGTGCAGCTGATGGGTTCCAGGTGTCTTACAATCTGCTTAAGCATCTCAATCACATACATCATGCGAGTACTTGCTCTCAACACACAGCAGCACTGCACCAAGCCACTATTCCCATACATTAGTGTGCTACACTGCAAAACAGCCCCCTCCTTTCAGTCAGTTCAATTCAATCTAGAGTACCACAGCAATTATAATCCACTTTGGTTATTATTTTCTCTATCTTCCAAGTAATTTCACTACCAAAATTTTGCATGTTTCTCTTTTTTCCACATCCAAGCCACATTTCCAGAATATATATTAGCTGCGAGTGATTACAACACTCGCAGCTAAAAAGGGAACACACATCACAAGACACGGTTTACACAGAATATAAGAAAAATGACCCCCATAGTGGAAGAGCCACATGCAAGTTTTAATTAAAACACATAAGATGAATAATCTTAACAAGTTTTAGTGTGTGTAAATTTATTATAGTTGACGAATACGCACTTTTTAAAATAATTTTACAAAGATATATAATGGCAAGCAATGCAATAGCTTAGCGTAATTAGGGCACCTGATGATGGCACTATGTTGCCGAAACATGTCGTGAAGTAACAGGTGAAATTGAGTGCACTACAATTTAATTATATCTAGAATTCAATTCAATGTTTTCTCTCAATTAAACTGTAAGAGGTACATTACATGCTTCAAGGCACAAAGCAGTGTACACTCCTCTCATCCTTCTTTCTGTAAGTCAACATGCCAGTCTTTTCCAAATTTTTTGACCAATCTTGCAGATGTGTTTGAAATTTTCTGCTACTGTCCTTTATGAAATATGTATATATCTGCACTTTCATAAATTCATTTTCATCAAAGTCACATGGTGGCTATGCAAATTAATTTGATAACATGTAACAAACAAGCTGCTAATAATGCTAGAATCAGTCAGTGTGGGTCTTTAAGTTCCAGATGGAGACAGAACCATGGAAATTTCAAATTTATTAACATAATGCTTTCTTTTTCTGGAGAAATAAAAACAACAAACTTGAAACTGCACGAACAATTTTGATATGATGCAACATTTAAAATGACAATGACATTTGTATGATGATATCATGCATTCTGGGTAGGTAGTTTCAAGATACCTATGAAGTTTGGCAGAAAACATGGAACTGTTCAGTAACACTCCCTTACTTACAGCACACTGTGCGTCAGGATGACTTACATCACAAGTGCCTGAACACCACAAAGGCGTATGAAACACAAACAACTACTGCTTCTTAATCCTTACTGCACCTGCAGTAGTTATCAGCATGCAAGATATCACTTGAGTCTGGATCTGTGCAATAAATGCAGTAGCTCAGCAACATGCTCAAGGCAGAGATTCACTTGACAATTTGATTCCAGCTGCAGCTGTGCTTGAACCCTTTCTAAACAACCTTGCTTAAGTCACTGATACATCATAAAATGTATTAAATACCAGTTTCATGTTATAAGAGAACAAGAAAAACTCTGTGGTTTTAGTCAGTAAGTGAACTATACCGACCAAGCGACCACCGCTTGTCGGCAAAGTTAGTGCCAACTTTTGCAGATAGAAGGTGTCGTGTGGTCAGTGCAACAAATTCCCATGGCAGTTAATTTCAGGTTTCTAGACCGGCATGTTATAAGAGATCAGAGTTTAATTCAATGCATACAGTTAATGAAATGAAAATAAAGACCACTTATTTTTTCCTTACAGCTTCAACATGCAAACATTAACGCAACTCAAGTATAACGAAACCACAATCAATTCATGTGTCTGTAGTGAAAGCAGAATTTTAAATAATTGTAGGGGTTGCAGTGCTTCTTTGTTTTAGGGATAACCTGGGTTCAAATCTCAGCTTGGATAATGTTCATCTGTTTTGTGATTATCTTCGGTCTGTTGAGGCAAAGGTTGAGGTAATACCTAAAATTAGGCTAAGATCACGTCCTTCCACATTCATACCAATTCATTATTCATTCACTCAATGCTAAAGGCCTGAAGTCTGAGCTACTAATAGCATGCTTAAATGAACCATGAATTAACAGAACAAGACGGCAACCATTAACCAAGGATTATAATGTAAATATTCAGTGATGTGCGATAGCAGGTAATTCAAAACACAAATGTTACTCACCAGGTGTGGATGGGACAGACTTAGTTGCACTAAATGCTCCTCGTCTAGGCACACTGCTTGCTCGCTTTGCTGCAGACTTCTGTGAGCAAACAAACACATGAGACTGCACTATATTCTGGCTCCAGAGAGTAGACCAACTAATGGTGATGGCAGAAATGTAATTCATTTGTATGCATCTATTTCAGTCATATATGGATGCATTTTGCCATGTTACGCCAAAAATAATACCAAGTTTAAACAACTGCCTCTGATTTTCTATGGTTTTTAAAAGAAAATTTTATGTCAGGGCAGTGTCAAGCAGCAATCCTGGACTTCTTAAAGGGTGCTTCCCAGAATGTCATTCCTTGTCCCCACTACAATCACCAGGGATTAGTCCTCAAAGGCCGAAAAATATTCCTTTCCAAAAGAGCAATATATCCGTGGTCTAATCATAGTAAACGATTTCATGCAGTAAACATCTCATGCAATTAATAAAATATAAAAATTCAAGACTAATTAAAATTGCTATAGCACGTCAAAAGGTGGATGGTATCAGATTATTTCACAAGATAAAGATTCTCTGTTTTGTAACTCTGAACATCTGAACTCATATACTGAGCATATTACCACATTTAAATCATACCAAGCATTCATTCACTCTTGAAAGTTTGTCTTATTTCGCCACACCAAGATGTAACTAATTTCCTTGGTTATTAAACAATCAAAGTTAATTTAAACTAGTGAACAGATCTAACACAGCAACCTATTTATTAAAATGCAAATAAACACAAACAATTTAACAATATTATTCAAATATCAGGGGTTACTTAACTAAACAGAGGGGTTACTCTAAATTTAAATTTAACATAAAAAAGTAACAGGCTTACACTACAGAATTATGAAACCCATAAGGTTAGGTAAAGATGTAGGCCGTGCCATAGCTCAAGCGGTTAGTCACTGGCTTCCCACCACAGCGGCCCGGGTTCAATCCCGGGTCCGGTCAAGTGGGATTTGTGGCGGACAAAGTGGCGCTGGAGCAGGTTTTCTCCAGGTACTTCGGTTTCCCCTGCCAATCTTCATTCCACCAAATTCTCCATCATTATAATCATCCAGGGCAGGTTAATAGGCCAATCAGTGGCCACCGTGCTGAATGGACCCAGTTGGACTCCAGCCCCCACTAAGCGAATTAAAAAAAAAGGTAAAGATATCCCTGTGCTCAACGAATTAAGCACTACACCATGAAGGCTTATGGGGAAGTGAAACCTGTAGCACATTTAATCATGGTCTGAACTGTTCATATCAATAGTAGTCACTCAATGGTTTAGCTACTGGTCAGAGTGGCAATGCCAATGACCACTAACTACAAGGTCAGAGAGGTGTTCGATTCTGGGCAGGGGCAATTTTCTCTTCACCTATGTTCCCAAACCAACTATGGGGCCCACAAACCTATCCAATAGATACAAGGGTCTGTTTTCCTGGGGAGGTAAAGTGTCCATGGCATGACGCTGACCACTCACTTCCTCCTAGTGTCAAAATTAAGAAGGCATGGAGTTACACCTCCGATTTCCCATACACTTTCATAAAGTGGTGCTTCACTGATTAAGCACAAGGCGAACTATATTTTAATTTTATCTTTATCTGTACTAACAGGCATAACTGTAGTCATATTACCATTCATTCATCACACAACTAAACATAATAACAAGTAAAAAAAAAAAGTAAAGCTATCCCAGTAACAGGCCGTGAAGGCCCATAGGGTTGTGAGATGTTGAGGGTCCCACATTATCTAGACAATCAGCTCAAAGATGGCAGTAAGGTTGTCAGCCTTACTCCCCAGGAAAATTATTTATTTAATTCCTGGTACTCATTTCTGTTAGAGGCTGAGTGAACCCCAGGGCCATAGTGCGGCTGGAAGAATTAGGTAAACTGAAAAAATCTAACGACCTCATCGGTGTTTGAACCCGCAACCTTCTGACTTGTAGCATAGTGCCTTAACCACTATGCTACCGCATGCCCCAAACATAATAACAAGACTCTATCACAAGCTGAAACTTATTGGCATGCTGTACTGAACCTAGAAATATGTATATACTTGTAACAGAAGTTACACTGCATCTGACATGGAACATGAGAGGTGTGCTCTGTGGGGGTTCAATAATTTAAACGTCTTTGAGAATACTGAATTTGTGGTTTGTTGATGCTGGTGGGGTTTCCTGGCTTTACTCATGTCTGTTTTGCTTCCAGGTTATATGGCGGGTACTACTGTTCTAAGTGGTGTTAACTTTTCATTTCCAAGCCCATCACATTTCTTAACGCCTCTACTAGCCTGCACTGTGTGGTTCTGAAAGCAATCCCTTCATAGATGAATGTTGTATAATCTTGTGCTACTGCATTTGAACTAATTCAACATTAAGCAGCAAAATTCAGAGTAGTTCCCAGGGAACTCATACAGAAGCCACTGGAGAGGCTCCATCCTTACCCGGTCAGGAACAGCCATGGAAATTTTACGTGATCTAGGCAAATCCTTGGAAGCTTGACTTTTCTTTTTGGAACAACTGTTCCCAGATTCAGCTACAGTTACCTTGATCGTTCAATGCCATCATGAAGCATGGAGCAAAGTCTATCTTTAACTTTTCTTTTAATTTTTGCATCCTGATGTCTTTTATATTACGCTATAAGTAAAATTCTATTTTACATCTTTATGACCATCAATAAAATAATTTAGTATCTAACACTTTATCTAAAAATTTACATGTTTCAAACTATTCAGTCATCCTTGGCTGGTAGACCATCAAATTGTTGTTTTTACTGCATTATACTACTCTTTATTTTAACAGGACGAAGAGCGCTGGTCAGTTTGTATTAGTAACTTTCAAAAACCTTTCAACCTGGAAGGCATTTAAAAAAATCTATATTATCCAGGCTCCTTATCAAAATTCTGCTTCTACTGTAACAGTACTTTCCTTTAGTCAGGGTTCCCAGGTTTTGAACGATGGGTTCGAACCGTCTAGAAGCAGAGTCTAGTAATGCCAACATTTGGTTGAGTGGGAAGTGGTTTGTTTACAGTCATATCTTCGCTCATTATCCAAATGTACATTGATGCAGGTTTCTCCTCATTATCAGTAATTAAGTCAGGCAGGGGAATCTTTCCTCCTCCCTTCTCACACTGACTAATGATGACTACTGTTTTTCCACCAAAGGCACTGTGCTGGAATTGGAACGGCAGACACCATCGGTAACGCAGTTTACGTTGCCGTCCGCAATATGAGTGGAGGAAACTGTTTCCAGAACTACAAAAAAAAAACTAATTCTAATCATAGGCTATAACACCTTCGCTCAACTTGTCTCCTCTGCTCATAAGAAAGTTCACATCATAGCCATGCAGCCTTACCACCCAAAGCTTTACCCTCTCTCAAACATACCTCTACCAAAAGGACAAGCAGGCACTGCCAAGGAATCTACCAAGCTTGGAAAATGTTTGTTCCTGTCCTAAAAATGTAGCGTTTCTCACTACTCTATTTGCTCTGTTGGTGTTGGTTCATCTGTATTGGTTGTACTGAGAGCAATTCTACTGCTTCCAAATTGGGTCTTGACTCAGTTCTTGTTTCTTACTCTCTTTCACCTATCCGCGTAATACTCATGAGCTACCGAAGACTGGTTTAAAGATAATGCTCTGGGCTTGTAGTGGGGGGGGGGGGGTTAGAATCTTGACCAACCATCGGCTATCCTGACCAAGTTTTTCTGTGGTCTTCCTCAGTCCCTCCAGAAAATGCCGGGATTGTACCTCGATCGATACTGAAGGCATCATTAGTCTACAGAGCAAAAAGGACGGTTGGTTAATATGAAGTTTTCCGTTCTCTGCAGGGCAGCCGGGATACTGCAGTCTGCACAGTACCTAGACTCTGGATTTGACGACCAACGAATTGTGACTCGGTTCCCGTCAAGGGCAAATGTATTTTCTTTCCTCACCAGGTTCAAACCAGAGCTGGGGCTCACCCAACTTATCTAGTGCGTACAAAGGCTCTTTCCTTGGCGATACAGCACCCGGGACTTACAATGCGTAGAGCAAAACCTCCACTCCCTATGGCGTTGCGCTCCCTGAACACAGAGACCGTTAGCTTCACCTTTTGCTGCAAACGGCTGTCATAAACATTTATGCTATAATTACATATGTATTTCTCGCTAGTCTAGAAAATCAGGCCCTCAGGGGGGGGGGATCGCGAGGTGCGCATCTTGCTGTTTTGAGGTTCTCGCAGCGGTGGTTATGAAGAGTTCCGCCTCCTGAGATATAACGCTTTTTTGAGATTGGTTTAAGTTCCTGTTTTAAGACGCATCATGTGTTGGGAAGAATATTTATCATCTATGGGAAGGTTCTGTCAGTCTTCAGACTCACCTGGAACGTACCGTACAGAATAAAGTACCCTGAAAACGTTGTCCTAAATGTTTTATTACAGCAACAAATCATGTTTACACTAGAGAACTGCATTCACAAAACATGCTCAAAGTGACAGCCAAAACACTGAAGGCACGCTTCAGGTCCTGGTTAAGACTGCAAACATCCTTCAGAGAGTTCCACGGTGTACAAGAACAGTAGAAAACCTACATGTGGCGATGTGAGATTTGTAGAGAATTAAGGGCACAGGAAGTCATCCATTCCGAAAATAAGGATCCTAGAAAAGTTTGCCGAAGCATGCCCCGTTGCGGTCTTTGCCATATGGGTGGAACAAATGTCCCACACACGAAATCCTGAGACAATTATTTCAAATTGTGACCCATTTATCCACTATAAACGCCATTACATTCTTCTCTGCCATGCAAGCTATACAGTATCAATACTGACAGTTAGTTAGTTATTGGAGAGGGTGGGTTTCCCCACGCACTTAGACCAGTATTGGTCCATTGTGCTTCCCTCTATGATAGTCTACCAGTCTCTATATCCTACGGATATTGGTGCGTACCATCAGTCCCGACCGAGCCAGCGAGTTCGGCCTCCACTAGCTTGGCGGTATCTATAACGCTTCCCCCATCTATCAGAGGTGTTAGAGACTATTTGGGCGGGAAACGTCCTTGAATTTGGCTCAGTGACCTCCTTTGGAGATATGAGGTTCTTTGACGTGCTGTAAAGCTACGACACGGGACACACGGCTTAAAGTCCCTCCCGGAGGACTTGTTCCCTGAATTTTTCCGCCCTTAAAAATTCGACGACCTCCGCCGGGTTTGAACCCGCGTTCCACGAGTCATGAGGTGGGAACGTTACCTCTAGACTACGGAGGCCGCTTAATACTGACAGTTCCTTTATAACCAACATAAAAAAGCGAACCGTGCATCTTGCAAATGTGCACTGACGCTCATGTCTTCTACCGCATTACTTTGTTCCCCTCTCACTCCAACTTTAGAGCACAGAGCTGATTTCTCAGTTTCACTGATCATTTTTACAGACGGTAGGACTCCTTGGAAGGGTCATCAGCTCGTCGCAAGGCCTCTACCTAAATAACTGACGACACAAACACAGAATAAACGCAAACACACGCCAAACATCCAAGCCTTGTGCGGAATTCGAACCCACGATCCCGGCTTCCGAGCGAGCGAAGACAGTACATGCCTTAGACCGCTCGGCTACCGTGACCGGCTATTTTATATTGGTGCATACTAAGTATACATACAATATCAGATAATTCCAGTTTAATCTGTTTAAAAGGTACCTAATTAATGCACGCCCCCCCCCCAAACACACGCGCGCGCATTCTCTCTCTGGGGGTAGATAAGATCTTACTGACACTATCATGTCAAATGACAAATATTTCCTATTTATGTCCCGACCTCGCTTACATTCCACTTTGACAACAGCGTCAACGAGACAGAATGACAACCACAAGGACAAACTTTTGTACTTTAATCATGATATAGGTACTCACAACAACGCCATCACTCTCGTCATCGCCTCGGCTACCTGCAACAGAAATGATCATCCGAAATTAAACGTCACATATACACATTAATTTGGAAACTAGACATTTATATTTTAATTATCCAATACAGAATATGAAGATCGGTGGGGTGTTAAACCTTAATCATCTTAAGGTTATACTGTAGCATTCTGTTGCACTTTGTTTATTAATTAACAGATACCTATATCTGATATTCCGTCTTACATGCAACACTCCTGGTCTGAACACACAACGCAACACGGGGCAACGCCCAGCTAGACGAAAAACATGAATACACAGTGTGTCCAGGCTCTGTTAGGACTGTGTTCATTAAAATACAAGACGTGAATCATTTTCAAAATTTTACTCTTTTCATTCAAAATAGTCTCCTTCTGAATCAATACATAGCTGGAATCCACTGAAAAGTTTTCGAAGACAGTCACTGTACTCCTTTTGTGGAATCGCATTTAAAACTGAGGTAGATTCCCTTTGGATGTCCTGGATGGCGTCGTGACGGTCGCCTTTCATCGCCAACTTAACTTTTGGGAACAACCAGAAATCTGCTGGAGCCAAATCTGGCGAATACGGAGGATGATCAAAGACTGTGATTCCTTTTCTGGCCAAAAAATCGCGCACGATCTTTAATTTGTGGGGTGGGGCACTGTCGTGGGGGAGCGACCAGGAATCTTGCTCTCGATATTCAGGCAGAATTCGAAGAATTCTCGCCCACAAACGGCTGAGGGCTCCGAGATAATCAGAATTCACTGTTTGACCTTCTGGCAGAAATTCCTTTGGAATCGAAGACAACGCTTAGCAGTGTCTTTACTCGACTCTTTTGCGTGCGCGCTTTCTTTGATTTCGGCTTATTTGGCCTCAACCACGCTGCACTCTGCCGCTTTGTGAGAAGCTCATATTGAAAACACCATGCCTTGTCACCAGTAACAATTGATTCTGTAAATTTTGTATAACTTTGGGCCGACCGTAACATGTCTCTGCAGTGTTCCACTCTGGCATGTTTTCCATCGCATGACAGAGTGTGCGGTACAAACCGCGCACAGACCTTCCGTTTGCCCAAATCCTCAGTCAAAATTTGATGCACAGTACTTTTTGTTATTCCCAAAAGCTCCTCGATGAGTCTTGTAGAAACACATCTGTCTGATGCAAGGATTTCGGTCACTTTCTTCACAATTTCTTCGGTGCGACTTGTTCTCGGCTTTGATGCACGTGGAGCGTCTTCAATGTCCTCCCTGCCGTCACGAAATATAGCGTACCATCGAAAAATGTTCGAGCGACTAAAAAAATCACTACCGTACACATTTTTCATCATTTCGTACGCTTCTCCGGCTGTTTTGCCTAACTTCAAACAAAATTTCATGTTGACTCTCTGTTCAACCGCCATTTTCCGACGAGCGTCAGAACGAGTACTGTTACATTCAAGGTCAGAACACACGATGCAGCGATACTTGCGCTTTGAAATTATAGACAGCCACAGCTGAAACTTCAAGAATCTTAATGCCACAACTCGCCAACAGATGGCATTGCAGGGTAAAATTAAAAAAAAAGACTCCCAATGGATCCTGGACACACCGTGTATGTGATGGGACTCGCATCGAACAACGCAAGCACAGCAATCTCCACAAACAGTTTTAAAACGCCTGATGATGAATGACGGTGGAAACATGTAATGTACTATGTGATTTTAATTAGGGTTAAAAGACTCGTTGCGTATATGTAAATTGGTGAATAAGCAAACACTACGGGGATCAAGAACTGGGTAGAGATCCGGTCTGGGAAGAAACAAAATGGAGTATGCATAGGGAGTACATAGATCCAAGACGGCTGCTTAGAGAAGGGTATAAAAGAAAGGAACACTGAAATGTAAAACTGAAAGAAATAAAATTATGGCTTGTGGAGGAATGGAACAAATTAAAAGCAAGACATGCATTAATGACACGTACACCGTCATCATCATTGGCAAAGCAGACCGTTTTGAGCCACAGCCTTCCTTAGAAGACTCTGCCAGATTTGTCGTTCAACGTAAATTAGACCATTCGGTTTTCACTTCTTTCAATTTTGCAAAATATTTTTTTACAGAGCAAGGTCGTCACCGTTGCGTCCAACCTGGAGGATCAAGTCTCCGTATTTATGTCCCCCAGTGGAAGGGTGGCCCAACTATATTCCCAGGCACCAGGTTCCATTGTCGTCGCTCTCTATGACCGACAGGGCCACGGTGGAACTATTCTAACCAGCCTCCACATGGGAATTAATTGTAAGTTACTAGAACAAATAAATACTTATAATGTGTTGAGCTGTAATATAATCTTATGAACGTGAAGTTTATTTGAACGTAAGAATTGTGAATTCTAAAGACTTTCAAACCTTTATCAGATTCTAGGCATATACAAATTTACTTGGCTCTTGCCAGACTAACATTATTTCGTGGTACTGAATCCCGGACAAAACGTCTGTTGAGTGTGTGTCATCATCAAGCAGTGACAGTGACCGTTATGGCATCACTAGAAAGTTATACGAGGATTTTAAATGTATAGTGTGGATCATACCTACCTGATATACCAAAACTTGTGTTTTATTATTATATTAAAAAAATGTAAAAGAATCAAGTCTCAATAACTCATTTTCAGAGAGGAAAAATGACAGATTTAAAGACAGCAACGTCATACTGTAAATTACAAACTAATAGGAATGTGTCAAGATCTTCCATGTCCCTTCTCCCATTTCGGACGATACCCCCCACCCGATATGAGCCTGTTAACGTACCGATCACATGATACAAATAACAAACTCAACACAGAGACTGCTCTTAAAGGCGCTCATTTACTGCATGACAAGTGGGTTTCCTGATCCTGTAATGATGTGGCCACCCATTCAGGAGCGTTTGTTTACACTGCACTGCAACAAGTCATGCAGCTGGCAGCAGAAAGTGAACATGAAAGGAAGACTATTTACTGCCGATATAAATTTTGTAGTCCTCTTATCCATATCATTAAATAATCATACAAAAAATATACCTATGAAATAATGCGAACCTTTCGCTTCACCAGACAAGCAACGCATGCCTTGCATTTCATGTGTTTCATTTAGCGAAGGGCAGACTTGCCAGTCTAACAAACACAGCCTCTAGTCTGCATCGTTTAACCACAGGTTGACAGGTGCGGCCCTATTGCACGTATTACGGAGATGACGTGAGAGATGAGAATTCTACACCTCGCGGCCACAATTATACGTCATCTTTCCCAGCTTCTGCAACGCCGTGCTCCCACCTCAGGTCAGTTTCTGACGACCTTCGCCATGCACATCCATCAAGCAGTGCTGCATCGTCATTACCGGTTCTCACAGCAGCGTCTCTGAAGAGTGTGATCTTCTGGGTTTAACACTTTGTAGTGAGGAGACAGTCCAGCTTTTCGGAGAAAGAGACTGCCTCCACCTTCAGGGTTGAAGAATAAACCAGGCACGAAACCGACAAAAGTAGACGGCAAGATGAGCATCCTGCCTCCTCCATCTGTTACTTGCTTCGCTTACTCCTCGACGCTGATGGTGAAGGCGATGCGTTTCCCCGAAATACACAGCGTTATAAATAACAAAATATTAAAAATGAATTTATAAAGTTGGATCTAACAGAAAGTCTTTGCTTTCTTTAAGTTAAATAACTCTGGTCTTATCAATTTGCATGCTCACTGTAACAACCCGTGTATCGATCCGTCTAACCAAGGGTGACTCAATCACTGGGGGACAATACAGACTGAATAATGCAAACTGAGCTCAGAAATACTAATTTCCACTAATTCTATTAAACTCTTTGTAAAGTTCCGTGTTTTACATGATTAGCTTCGGTTTATCTCACGAGCACCAACTACTATCATCCAGCCATCTATCGGTCTGAAATCTGAAATAAATAAATAATAATAATAATAATAATAATAATAAAAAAAGTAAAGGTATCCCTGTAACAGGCCGTGGAGGCCCCTAGAGTTGTGAGATGTTGAGGTTCCCACATTTTCTAGACAATCGGCTCATAGATGGCGGCAAGGTTGTCAGCCCTACGCGCCGGCCGCCCTTTACCCCCAAGAACATTCCTGGTACTCATTTCTGTCACAGGCTGAGTCGACCCTAGAGCCATAGTGCGGCTGGAAGGATGAAAAAAAAAAACAATAACATCATCGGGACTTGAACCCGGGAACTTCCGGCTTGTAGCATAGTGCCTCAACCAACTACCGCTACCGCGTGCCCCAATCTGCAAGAACAGTTCGCAAATTTCTAGATCTTCCAGTTTCATGAATTTATCGGAGCTTATGAAGACGACAGGCGTTTTTCCAGTTGTGAATGCAACTAGGAGCACATCTGGCACATGGCACTGCCTACAGCTGAAATCCATGGTATTCATAATGCACCCTGCAATCAGCCAATGAATTCTAACTACACAGCCCGAAATATATATGATATATGATATGTAGCTTCCACTGGGACTGTATGTAGTGGGGTACTCTGGGGCCATCAGCCGTGTCCATAATATGGAGTCAGTGTACAACGTTTAGGACACTATCTCCAGCAAGCCCTGATGATGGAGACGGAAAGTCTCCGGAACACTGAACACTAACTCAGTACTGATCGCCCAAGAAGTCGTCGTATATCTCAACCTCATTAGCGAAATAATGGCGGCCTTTCAATGAGACAGTAAAAAGGAGATGAATTTTGAACTTGAGTGGTCTCTCCCAATCACTGCAGAGAAGAGTTCGTACAGCACCTGAACAAAAATACAAGTGAGCGTGCTACCAAGCAGCATCAGTGCTGACATTCGTTACTGCTGCATGGGAATGGGAAGATATGAACCCATGGTCGGACCATGTAACAGGTCCCAACACATCATTATGTTCCATTTCTGGCCGCAGTTAGTGCCGTTTTGTGTTTAGCTACAGCCACTGGAGTAACGTGGGGCAAACGTGTCTCGGGTAAATATAAGGGTTAAGGTTTCCTGCATGTGAACGATATGGCAACTGGGGGCCCTAGGACAAGATCACTCATACATTTCGCCTGTAATTTCAAATGTCTTATGAAGTAAAAATAAGGTATCCCTGTGCTTAATTACTTGAGCATTATGCCCTGAAGACATATGGGGGCAAACATGTATATGTCAGTGAGGGGGGAACTTGGTCTCGACGAGACTTGAAGCCAAGAATGACTATGCTGGCGAGGTCCAGCAGCAAATTAACCGACCGGCAGCCTACAGTCAGTCTGTGATGGGTTTACATGTGTGAGGGTCTCCAGACGCTAGGACTGGAGCCGTTGAGAAACGGAAGCCGAGGAGTCTAAGCGGTTATGGGATCCGTTACCAAGCAGAGCACAGTGAAGACACAGAGGACTTAGTGCGTGTCATAGCGAACTGTAAATTAATGATAGCGGTATAATTAATTGCAGTTACGGTTTGTAAGAGTTCAATAAATCCAATTATTAATCCAAACCCCGTGTCTACTAACTGAAATACGTGACAGTATACAGACGATTACAACTGGTATATTTTCTTCCCTGCAGCTATTAATCTTATGCCCAGCATTTCCGTTACTGTGACCGTTTCGGTTTAACTGCAAACAAACTACCAGGCGTCTTGAAGCAATGTTACGAACCTCAACTACAAAGATTAATGTCGTAGTCCATACAATTCCACAATCTGGTGAAAATGAAAAACAACACAATTCCTTAAAGGAACCTGGTGACGGGCACTGAACTTCAAGACTTCCGTATACAGGGAATTTGGTACCAGTACACAGCAAGTTTGAAATACGACACAACGCTACCTGGAGAACCACTGGATGCATGTTAACAAAGTGTCTACGCGCAAGTTCCTTACGTAATAACAGTACTCTTTTTACGATCAATATTCTTTTTTGTTAGCTGTTGAAATTTTACGGGGATTCAACATGGCACTTTTGAGGCTCTAGGCCTACCATCACGGCTTAATTAAACCAGGGGAGCGAGTCACGAGCGGACCGCCTCTGTGGTCTAGTGGTCAGCGTTCCCGGCGCTACCAGATTTTCTGAGTAGTAGTTGGTCTGGAACGGGGTCCACTCAGCCTCGTGAGGATAGCTGAGGAGGTATGTCAAGGAAATAGCGGCTCCGGTCTAGAAAACTGAGATTAACGGCCGTGGGGAACCGTTGCGCTGACCACGTGATACCCTCTATCCGCAAAAGTTGCCACTAACTTCACCAACAAGCGGAAGTCGCTCGGTCGGTATAGTTAGCTTGCGGACTACAGGCCACGGAGTTTGTTTTGTTACACCAAGCGCACGACTCAAGTCATTCCGAACTTCCTTCGTACGCTTGTATCACATTTTGTTTGTACCGTACACCACACACAAAATCGATAAGACGGGATAATTCAACGATGCACGAACACATGCAGATGCGGGCAGTTAGTGAACCCGTCAATCAATATATTTCCTCAACCAGCTATTTTAAACATGTGGCACAGATGTCATTTTCAAGTACAAACTCTCCGTGCCCGTAGTCCGCAAGCGAACTATACCGACCGAGCGACCGCCGCTTGTGGCGAAGTAGTGCCAACTTTAGCGGATAGAGGGTGTAGCGTGGTCAGCGCAACGAATCCCCACGGCCGTTAATCTCGGTTTTCTAGACCGAAGCCGACATTTCCTTGAAATAGCTTCTCAATTATCCTCACGAGGCTGAGTGGACCCTGTTCCAGACCAACTACTTCTCGGAACATCTGGTGGCGCCGGGAATTGAACCTGGACCTATGGATCTGTAGCCAGGGATCCATAAGTGCAGCATCGCTAATACCTACGCCCGCCACGCGGCACGATTCCGAGTTGGACTCATCCGTCGAGTTCACGTCCCGAGGACATCATCTCCGAGCATGTCGTTCCTCCGTGGTACAGGATTTGATAAGTTTACGAGTATTTCATTCTTTTCAGCTACAGCATTAGCCGTTATGTGTTTTTGTTTTAATTTTACTGGACTATCGAAAGCCTGTTTTATTGAGATCTGTTAATAGGAAGTATATTTCTCTTTCTGTCTAGCGTTCTGAAGAAGTGTTAATCACTTCACAGTCTGAAACAGGTCTGTTTTCGAGCAGTTTTATGTTGGATTTTATATAGAGTGTTCCTCCCTGCATCGTCTCCAGGCTCCTGTGACCAATGAAGCCATACATTAAAATAAGCGCAGCTCGTCATCTTTCACATTCTTCCTGATTCATAATTTAAGTTTACCCTCCTGTTCGAAGCTACACAACATACGTAGTTGAGAAAACGCGATTGAACCGAACAAACAACATTAAGTCAGTATACGTATACCATGGCTGGGAATAGAATCAGAGACCAAAAGCAATGTCATTGCATTACTGCCAGAGTAACTCTGGGCATAAGGAATCTCTTCCAATTAATCTGCACGGTCCAGTGGCCAGCTGCGGGAAAGTATCTGGCTCACGAATCATTCTGCAATTTATCTAACGTCTTTCAAGTTCCCTTCAGCTTGTTATTTATGGACGCTGTCAGTATCGGGACTATACGTACAGCGCTAATGGTAGGATGCTCAGACCGCCTCTGTGGTCTAGCGGTCAGAGTTCCTGGCTACAGATCCAGAGGTCCGGGTTCGATTCCCCGCACTTCCAGATTTTCTGAGAAGCAGTGGGTATGGAACGGGGTCTACTCAGCCTCGTGAGGATAATTGAGGAGCTATTTCAAGGAAATAGCGGCTCCGGTCTAGAAAACCGAAATTAACGGCCGTGGGAATTCGTTGCGCTGGCCACACGACACCCTCTATCCGGTAAGGTTGGCACTAACTTTGTCGACAAGCGGCGGTTGCTCGGTCGGTATAGTTCGCTTGCGGACTCAAGCCACGGAGTTTATTTTGTTTGTTGTTTTGGTGGGATTATTAACAATACGGAGCAAGTGGTTAAATGGGAAATGGCAGGGGAACCTGATGTACTCGGAAAAAATTTGCCCAAGTGCCACTTAACGTTATTAAAAGGCAAGATGTTTACCATCCCTGCCCCCCCCCCCCAAAAAAAAAGAAACGAACAAGATGATGATATAATGAAGAGGCTTGTGAACATGGATGTGATGAATTACAACTGTTGGAGCTCTCCAGTGAAGATAAGAGCAGGGATGCACAACTCACGCGTGAAGACGGACCAAAACAAACAATGAACGGTAGTATCGAGAATATACAACTACATTACAGGAGAAGGAATTGTCACATAAACAGATCTAGAATCACGTACTTCTGCCACAGTGGACAGTAAACTGGAAACATGACCGCAGTACAGACTGGTACACAGCAACAGATCACTGTGTGAACAATTCCATGGTATCCGAACAAGCTACAAACAGGAAGGTCGCGGGTTCGATTTCCGATGAGATCATTGGATTTCTTTAATTTACCTAATCTTTCCAGCGGCCGGCGCGTAAGGCTGACAACATTGTTGCCATCCGTGATCCTACTGTCTAGATATTGTGAGAGCCTCGACGTCTCACAACCCTATGGGCCTTTGCGGTCTGTTACAGTTACAGGTCTGCCTTTCTCATCGCAGCAAACTATGCTACACCTGTGAATTCTTAAACATCTGAGTAGTAGTAGTAGTAGTAGTAGTAGTAGTGGTAGTAGTAGGCTACCCTGGCCCATCTGCCAGTCGGTCTGTATACACTGCGCTGCCGCCCAGGCCAACAGAGCAGAAGGACTCCATAATAAAGTTTAAAATGTCAAGTAAAATTCAGGAAAGATGGCAGATGCCAGTGGCTCATAAAAAGGCCCAAACTCTGGGCAATACATGAGAATCATCACTGAGTATTTCGCTCATGGCATGTGGCAAGCGAAAAAGATCATGGTAGGCATAGAATCAATCACAAATCACCTGCACGCTTTTCCGCGTTACATCCTGTATTTATTCTACAAGTCACGCGGTCACGAGTTCGACACCCGGCATCCACACCTACCGTTATGTGATTTATTGGCCCACTGATATTTGTTTCGGCATACCTTGAGCCTTCTAACGGTAAGAGAATGCAACATGCAGCAGAAAAAACAATAAATAGCGGGAACAAGACGAAAGTGCGGGGTCATGTCGTGCATTCAATACTGATGAGGCGTCGCAAAGTGAAACAGAAAAGTTCTGAAAGATCCTTCCCTTACAAAACCCAACGTAACTCTATTCTTAATTACTTCTTTGTTAGTTTATTTATCGATATTTCGTCAATTACATGAAATGAGTATGAGGAACGAGGCGGTTATGGTTTAATTTTAGCCAACTTTATTATGTAACAAGAAGTTCTGGAAAAATCTAGTCACCTACTTTCCTTTGATGAAAAGGGCCGCACAGAAAATGAAGCCTCCAACAAAACTTCGTTGCAGCGGGAACGTGTTACCGAGCCGTTGCTTAGCAACGAGGGCATACACAGTCCAGTTAAATGATTCTGGCCCTCGCCAGCATAGTGACTTTCGGTTCCGAGTTCCACGGAATTCAAGACCATATTTTACTGTCTGGCGGCTCTGGGTGTCTTCAGACCACCGCTTCGGCGGTACGTACAGGTATACTAAAACTGGGGGTGCGTAGATCCAGAAACACTCCTTTGATACGAAACGGACAGTACAGAACTCGATCCGTTCTACAATTCAATTGCTAAGTGTATTCGTTACCGTGGAAACATGTTCATCGAGCCGTTGCCTAACAACGACAGCGGGATATACATATAGACAAGCACTGTTGGGACATTATTTATGAAGTATACTGATGAGTTGAGCTCAGGTACCATGATATACATAACAAGTTTCATGAAGATTGGTTCAGGTATTCAAAAGTTCATGGGGGGGGATACGCAGAGACACAAACAGCAAGGTGATCTAACAAGCCTACTTTCCTTATTTTGAAGAAAAAAAATAAAAGTATGCTTATGCGATTACCATGCTGTTTGTGTAGCCCCATATCAACTTTTGGATGGCTGAACCAATCTTTAACAAACTTGGTATGTATATCATGACATCTGTGCCCATCTCAACAGCGTACTTCGTAAATCCCTCCCATCAGTCTGCGTGTCTGTATGTGTATCTCCCACATCGTTGCTAGGCAACAGCTAGGTGAAACCGTTACCGCGGCAATGAATACACATGTAACACTAGAATTGTTGGACGTGTCATTTTATATGCGGTCCGTGTCGTATCAACGGAAAACAGGTGATTTAGTTGTTCCCCAAACTACGTAATTTCCAAACAAGGAAATTAAACTAAAAATGAAATGAGGTTTATGAGATCTTGCCGTGTTTCCCCTCTAAATCTGGTTAGAGGGCTTACGAGATCACCTTGCTGTCCGTGTGTGTCGTATTTTTTGTTTTCTATGCGGTCCGTGTAGTATCAAAGGAAAGTAAGCTAGTAATTATTTCCATGATATCCCCGTATTTGCATGCAGATACTGGGAAAGCTAAACAGCTCAATGGGGCAGAAGGCTCCGTCATGGAACCTCCTAGATTAAGTACACTGTTCATATAGGCACGCCGCTGGGCCGTATCCTGAGACAGATAAATCCAGCCCATATACTCACACGCTCCTTCTTTAGGGACCATTTTAATAGTATTTACACCGAGATTACCAAATTGCATCTTGAAAAGCATAACCAGCCTGTGCCGGAAACAGAACCGGGGACCTCTAAAATACAAAGTGTACCAAGCGGTTGGTAAGATTTTATCGATGCACTTGTAATACGCCATGCCATGTTTCACTTCTGTACTTAATGTCGCTGCGTCATCTACAGATCCAGAATAATGAATTACGTGACAAAATAACGTGTTAATTATGTAGGTTTCTCTTTTGCCTAATTTATTTTTACTTCTTGTGATTGACTGCCGGAGTTACATACAATCCACACATCTACAGGAGAAACAAAAGGATGTCTGCAACTGCTAGCTGTAAAACATGGAGTAAACTATGCTGCGTTCCGCTCAGTTTATCTTACAGAAAAATGTATTGGGCATAAAACGTGTGCTTCATTTCGCCTAAAACCTCTACTGAAGACATTCTTCACTCCGATTTCCGTTCCAGATGCGTACAAAAACGTATGTAATCTTCATGCAAAGCGTCCGTTATTGTTGTCCGGTTTTAACTAAAATGGGAATATATCTGACCATTCTTACGGAACTATGCAATATAAAATTTCATGAAAATCCATTCAGCGGTTCTCATGTTGCTCCGTGCAAAGAGACAGGCACAGAGAAGCGAACAGCTGTATTTTTGCAAGCTGCAGTTGCGATTGCAACAAAAACGGTTTAACTACTCGGCCAGGATCAACCTCTGGATAGGGCCGCGCCACAGCTCAAGCGGTTAGTCCCTGGCCTCCCATCGCGGCGGCCGGGGTTCGATCCCGGGTCTGGTCAAGTGGGATTTGTGGTGGACAAATTGGCGCTGGGGCAGGTTTTCTCCGAGTATTTGGGTTTCCCCTGCCAATCTTCATTCCACCAATTGCTCCACAATCACCCTCACCTATCATCTGGGGCTGGTACAAAAGGCCAGAAGTGGCCGCAGTACAAGGGACTTAGTCCCACCCACTAGCAATAAAGAAAACTCTGGATCCTCCGGAATACAATACGGGCTTAGCAGCAGACCTACCTCACGGCGATGTCCGGTTACACAGATCGAAGAAGGTTCGTGAAAGGTTTCGTACTCCGTCGGATATTGCAACGNAAGGCCAGAAGTGGCCGCAGTACAAGGGACTTAGTCCCACCCACCTCACGGCGAAGGTTCGTGAAAGGTTTCGTACTCAGTCGGATATTGCAACAGGAGGCAAACTTCAATTAATTATGCAGCAGACATTTGTTTGCGGCACCGTCCGAAATACAAATTTCCTCGAAAATAGACGTAATGCTGCCCTATCGAGATTATATGAGGGCTGCAATGTCGGAGGGGGAGGGAGAACTCATGGATTAAGCACGAACATTCGAACCGATTCACCAGTCCTTAATTAGCCATGAATATCTTGTTATGTGCGGCCTGGGGGCGTTTGTTCTTGTCAATTTCCCCATCATAAACAGTACTAATATGTCGGTCACTTAACAGTTTCAAAGTCTGACCAATTCTATCATCTGTCTAAGACTAGGATCACTGAATAGGATTTGAGGTTATCACAGCGGTGGTTGCTACCTGCTTCATGCTTTTTTATTATTATTATTATTATTTTCTTTTTCTTAGATCCTGAAGATGGAGGCGATATGTTCCTGCGGAACGTCGGTTGACTCTGAATGGACTACAGAGCGCTATATCCTACAAGACAAATCGTCAGATCATTAAAGTTTATGCAAGAATGAAACCTTCAAATGTATAAGTGAGATTCAGGGGAAGAAAGGCCATGATTTCTGCTATAGGAACAGTAGGTGTATTATTCCGTGATGTAACACATGAAATTCACACGGGCGTTCACTGATATTTATATTTATTTGTACTATAATTATAAAAAAATTGTAACTGTTTACGACGTGTATGAAACAGTCGACTTAACAGCCCTAAGTAAACTGGACTTACTATTGGGCTAATATGTCAGAAAAATTAGAATTTCCCCAGAACGTTTAGTCAGAATCTCGCATATCTAATTATATTCAGTCTTTCTAACGATTTACGTACTAAGTACCAGGAATATACATGGACAGGCATGACTTTCGGAAAATTTGTACAAGGACTTCCAAAAAAATTGCAAACTCAGTCCCATGGTTCTCGAGTCGTGACGCAGCAAGAACAAATAGTAATTCTCTCCAAATCCGTCTGACTTATGGAAAAGAAGCAATAGCACAAAATACGGTGTCAACTCTCCCTACAACTCTGAAACGTTTTTCGCGCTGATATATATAGAGAAGGGGCCGGAGGAGGGGGGAGCGAGAATAATGAGCGATTTGTGCAACGAAACGCGTCTAGGTCTTCGCGCAATGATCTGTTATTTTTTGTCCGATATTAACCGCAACTGGAATTTTCAAGCAACATTTGACGAAAGGCTGCCATACCTACCTAACAGTTTGGGGGAGGATACTACACTATAAAGAACGCTTAATAATTATACGGTCTAAATATACATTACTTTGTGCGTCGTACTTTGTGCATTTTGAAAATAAAAATATGGCGGAGGAGCCAAACAATAATTAAGGTTTAACATTTTCAAGGAAATTCTGCACACATACCTGGCCTCAGTTACAATTTAAAGAGATCGCCTCACCTACCTACATTTAAAGTAGGCCACTTTTTCGTCCCGATTAAATCGAAGACTCGACTTTAATTATCCGTTCAAGTTCCAGACACCAGTCACGGCCCGGGCTTCGGTAACTACAGACACCTTCCTTGGCATTTCTGCTCCTATTCGGAATATCATGTAAAAACTCCGTAGCTTTAGTCCGCAAGCGAACTATACCGACCGAGCGACCGCCGCTTGTCGGCGAAGTTAGTACCAACTTTAGCGGATAGAGGGTGTCGCGTGGTCAGCACAACGAATCCCCACGGCCGTTAATTTCGGTTTTCTAGACCGGCGGAATATCATCATGATGATAATTGTTGCTGTCATCAAAACTGTATTATCTTCAAATTTTGACCATAATAATCAGTCATGTGTACATCAGTTAGAATTTTAGCCTTAGATTGGGAGGGGGAAGGGGACAGTCGATGGTTCACAGCCCAGAGGGAAAAATGACCGTGTCATTAGGGTCTTCCGGAAAGCTGTACATCTTCATCAACGTCTAAGAGAAGTCACCAACTTGGTCGGAATGACTGAACAGTGAAAAAATCAAGGTTTCACCCTGCTCCAGTCTCAGTGTCTAGGCCAGGGACGGCGAACCACAGACACAGGTGCCAAGTTTGGTGCTGACTGATATATACTGTCGCGTATTGGGCGTATAACTTGACAAATAACTTCACGCCGTATTTGATATAGCGAATTTTATTTCACATTCGCACTTACAATCACACAATTGACAGTTTTAGAACTACTGCTATCTGCAGTATCACAAATAGTACACTCCAAATGCCAGAATACAACTGGCTGGTTGCTGGCCAACTCGGAACTAACTCGGAGGTAGCTCGAGGACTGACTCGGAGGTAGCTCCAGGACTAACTGTGAATAGCCTTCGCTGCGCCTCATGTAGCCTCGATCGGACAATACAGAAAACGCCACGTAATAAGCACCCTTGTTGCCTGGCGCTGTGTTGCTAGTAACGCTAGCGGTAGTAACCGCTGTTACCACCGTCGTCTCTCGCAATCCTGTTTACCCGTGCTGCCCTTGGTGACGTCATCGCTGCTGACTCGCTTTGCCTAGCGACCAGGATGCTAGGACTCGGCTAACTTCGGCTTCGCTCGGCGCATCACGGCTGGCGGTGGGGGGGGGGCGTCATCCATACCTCAACATGTCACAATATTATAATGACATCTGAAGCCACATAAGTAAAAAATTCACAGATTCATTTTCGTATGACAAGCCCGCCCCATGCTCTTGTTGCGGTATGTATCCGTCCCGAATAGTGAAGAGAACGGCTACCGGCGGGAGGACAGCAGCACATTTAATTAAAGTCATTTTCAACTGCGAGAGACACAGGCGTATTTTAAAAGACGCCTCACAATGAAATGGCTTCCATTCTAGGAACTCCTAAAACACGATGCGCCATTTAAAACGCAACCGGAACAACTGCGTTATTACGGCACAGGAATGAAATCAGGTGCCTTGCCCCCACATAACGGGCCCTTCTAACGTCACCAAAAGCGCAGAAGCTCTGCGGGCGTCAACATGGTGCATTCACGAGCAGAACGTATGTTCATTTTCGAATATACTGTCCATCGAAAAGTCTGCTGCTGTTCGTATTTAGCAATGCATACTCTGAGATCGAAGTGTCGAGACAATATATCGATCGTAGCAAAATTTCAGGAAACGGGAAGTGAGAAGTTAATCAGCGCGCAGCGTTATCAGAATTTTCTGAACCAGTTAACTTCCTTGCTGGGGAGGGGGGAAACGACTGCTGGTATCAACATGATGGGAAGCCTGCTCACGTTGCGAACGCAGTACTTCCTCTACTACACCAGTTCTTTGGTGACAGCACTGTTGGGCGCAGCCTAGTCCATCCATCGCACCAACCGACCTATTTGTGGGCATTTCTCAAGGAAAGGGTCCATGTAAAAATACGTAGCAGCAAATGTCTCTCTAAGCTCATTAGGCAGTAAGTAACACAATGCCTGGCATATCTTCTTCCTGGTTACAAATTTGTAATGTAAACCTCACACCGACCTCCATTCTAAGAGAAAAGGAAACAGAACTGCGTGCAGAAATGTGCCTCTTCAATGTCCAGTATATCCTGTACCAAAATATCGCATACGATATCTAATCGTAATACACCGAAAATAATTGACTTTCGTCAGCGTGGTTACCTTCAAAGCACTCTTGCCTTCTGCCTTAATACGAGTACAAGCACTCCGAAATCTCAATCATTGTGGATATAATGCCGGAAATCATTTTCGTTTCATTAAGTCCGTCCAATAATTTAAATTTTTAAAGTGATTCAAAATTAAATCGTTTCAAATATGCTTTCAGTTTCGGGAAAATGAAAAAGTCAGGGGTTAAATCATGACGGTACGGTAATGTTCCAACACGAGTATTCGGTTTCTTACAGAGCTCCAAAATACGAGGGTAAGTCAATAAATAAGTTACAAATGGATATATAACATAAACAAATACGAGTACTGATTTGAAAAATGCTTTTATTTCTCAACATAATCTCCCTGTACATAGAAGCACTTGTCCCATCGTTTCACAAGCCACTGAAACCCAGCAGCATAAAATTCTTTCGGCTGCTGTCGAAACCAGGCGGTAACTTCCCTTTCTACAGCTTCATCGTCGGGAAAATGTTCAGCCGAAAGATGGTGTTTAAGAGTGCCGAACAAATGGAAGTCGCTTGGCGCAAGGTCGGGGCTATACGAAGGATGCTCGAGGACTTCCCACTTGAAATTTCACAGCGTCTCATTTGTCTTGTTGGCAGTATGGGGACGCGCGTTGTCATGCAAGAGCAACACGCCTTTTGTGAGGTGTCCTGGTCGCTTCCGTGNAAAAATGCTTTTATTTCTCAACATAATCTCCCTGTACATAGAAGCACTTGTCCCATCGTTTCACAAGCCACTGAAAACCAGCAGCATAAAATTCTTTCGGCTGCTGTCGAAACCAGGCGGTAACTTCCCTTTCTACAGCTTCATCGTCGGGAAAATGTTCAGCCGAAAGATGGTGTTTAAGAGTGCCGAACAAATGGAAGTCGCTTGGCGCAAGGTCGGGGCTATACGAAGGATGCTCGAGGACTTCCCACTTGAAATTTCACAGCGTCTCATTTGTCTTGTTGGCAGTATGGGGACGCGCGTTGTCATGCAAGAGCAACACGCCTTTTGTGAGGTGTCCTGGTCGCTTCCGTGGAATGGCCTTACGAAGTTTCTTGAGGATGTTACAGTAGGAGTCGGCATTTACGGTATGTCCTTGAGGCTGGAATGAGGTGAGCAGTATGCCTACGTGATCCCAGTCACCGCTTGGTTCCGACAGCAGCCCAAAGAATTTTATGCTGCTGGTTTTCTGGGGCTTGTGAAACGATGGGACAAGTGCCTCAGTGTACAGAGAGATTATGTTGAGAAATAAAAGCATTTTTCAAATCAGTACTCTTATTTGTTTAAGTTCTTTATCAATTTGTAACTTACTTATTGACTTACCTACGTATGAATGCTTGGTTCTTTGTCCTCTGGGAGTATATTTGTAATGGGGATTTCCAGTCATAGCGAAAAAAACATATCAGCATAGCTCTAATCGTTCATTTTGGCATTTGAGTTGTTTTCAATCTCTGAAACTTTGAACTTCTTGACTGGAAAATTTGGTGTTTTGTTGTGTCGCAGTGTAACACCCGAGTTTCATCATCTGTCATCGTCTTAAAGATGTGGGTCCTTCTAATAAATCTACCGAACGGTCTGCGAATATGGATTTTCTGTTTTTATAAAGTAAAATGTGACCGCTAATAAAACACTGCAACCATAAAACAATCTGCATCCGAATGACTGGTCGGCATGAAACCCCTGAATCATTCAGCCAACTGTTAAAACACGTTCCAACTCACCAGTGTGGCCACATCTTCGGGGGAAAACATCCGGTATTCAGAATTATAACAGTGTTCGAAATAGAGACCTCACGAACACGAAGAATATAGATACTAAGCCGCGACTTTCGGTTTCACAGTACACTGGAAAATTTCATATTACTGAAGAACTTCAATGGCATGGAAGAGCGACGAATATACACGTAATTCTCAGTGCCGAAGCCCGTTGAAATTCAAAGTGGAACCATTTCCTTCCTATCGTATCCTTTCCCTGCTTTCATTTATCTTCTTCGTACCTTTCTCTCGTTTCGTTCTTTTCCCACTGGAAAGTGGGATTAAGTTATTCATCTGTCTTTCAGATATGGGGTTTCGAACAGAGCTGCAGTGTCCATCTACGTGACAACTATAATGGCATAACACAGACACACTAACTCCATGCAGCTGTGCCCTTCTTGAGAAGTCGCCAGTTGTGCAGCTACCCAAGAAATTCCCAACATTGTCTAGAACCGAAGGTTCATTACCGTGTTCACAAGAGCTCTCCACTGGTCCCTATCCTGAGCTAGATCAATCCATTCCATACCACCCCAACCTACCTCTCTAAGATCCATTTTAATATTATCCTCCCACCTACGTCTTGGTCTTCCTAGTGGTCTAGAAACACACACACTGAAAGACACAGACATAAATCATCTATATTTTGCCTACACAATCCTTGAACTTCATAAGAGCATAAAAGACAAAATGATACCAAATATGAGTATTTTAAGGGCCGAATAGCAATTCGAGATACGAATGTAAATTTCTCAGGACTGCTTCCATAATTCCATGAGCTTGCAAGAGGAAAATCATAAACATTTTCGCCAGTAATTCCACGTATGCTGAAGACCATTTACAACAACCTCCGCCCCCCCCCCCCAAAAAAAAAAAAACTCCATGTTTTGTTTACGTGTTCTTTTTCATTCATAATGTTTTTGTTTTACGTGGAGCTGTCAACATTTTTGGTAGGTAAAAAGAGTTAAAAAGTAAGAAAACGCTGTATTGGGCGAACGTGTTGGACACCACACTCATGCCTCTGTAGATTTAGTTCAAGCAGTTAGAAGTTCCTTCGGGAAAGGATAGAACGTAAAGTTATAATCCTGAAAACAACACATCATTCAAAGTTATAATGTCTTACGTTACTACGTATATTCTTGAGGTATCCAGTAATCAAACAACTGTGACAATGAGACAATGTTCGAGACGTGGGAACTTCGCCTTCAAGTTGAGATTGGAAAGTAATGACAATCCGGGGGCACGGCTGCGCCATACTACCTTAGCAGTTAGGTAACATCGTGACTTCACAGCACGTCACGCCTCGTACGGAGCAAACAGCAGGATTCGAACTACAGGGAGTCAGAATGTCACGGTTCCTAGTTTAACACGCAAATTCAACTCAACCGCAACTACTTTGGGAGCCATCAAGCTCCATTCCGAGGGTCGCCGAAAATACTAACGGTCCAGTTATCATATATACAAACTGATAAGACCACAGTGAATTACAAGCATGCAATAAAATAGGTTGGCCTACTTCACGGATATAATGGTAAAGGTAAAAGGTAAAGCTGTCCCCGTGTTTAACTAATTAATCACTACGCCATGAAGACGTATGGGGCAGTGGATGTATAAACCCACGCTTTCCTGACTTCGGCCCTAGCTGGAGGTGAGTGGTCAGCTTCACGCCTCCCGGTACCCATTTGATGGGAGCCTGGGTGGGCCCCGGAGCTGGTCTGGAATTCTTGCCCCCACCGGCACTCGAACTCCGACCCTTTGGTCGTCCAGCTCGTAGACAGTCGTTATACGTCCTGCACTATCCCGGCTCACATATAATTAGTAATAGTAATAACTCCTTAAGCTGCTAAATCATGTTTTAAATTGTGTTTGTAGGCTTTACTCACATCAAGGGAGCCTCAAGACTATGAAGAGTTTGGGAGACTGTGTCCTAGAGCACGGGAAAGCCAGTACTTATTCGGACGAAACACCCTTATGTAAGGGGTAAATCTAGAGACTTGAATATGAGAAGTGCTCGGTTTTGATCTCGGGCAAGACACAGATAACCCCGATTTTTGTGGTTTTCCTCAGTCAGTCCAAGAAATTATCAGGATAGTATATCGATTAGGCCAGGACCGCGTCCTCCCAAATCCTATCCAATTCATCTGTCATCTTATTATCGCAGGCTACATGGTCCCGATGCCGAATGTGTCATTACATAGCTCACAACCAGCACATTTAAGTGTTACAACTTGCGCAATGTGAGAAGTTTCGAACATGGTGGAAAATCTAGGCACTCATGTACTGACCAAGCAGGACAGAAACACGAGGCTTTACATGCGGCCCCTGTGTCTTGGGCATTTAGCGACGAGTTTTCACCCAGGCGTCAATGGACGGATGATTATGAATAACGAGTTTCGAAGCATGCGGAAGGAAGTGTGCGTGGCCTATTTCAAGTCCTATCACCTAGCAAAACTGAGCAAAAGCACGAAAAAATGCTTTTCGGGACAGTCCTGTGAGGCAGAGGTCCCGAACTGGAAGCACCTAGTCACTCAACCACGATACACAGTGATAAAAGACATTCGCTTCTTTCTGTAACGGGATCAGAAGCGATTTTCGCAGGCTCGCATTACATTTACAAGCGGTTAACTGACGAAATAAGATTAGAAAGAAGACGAGAATGGTCTGCCGGGCAATCGCCTGCACAGACATAAGAAAATGGGACCCTGAGTAATCAGACGGGCGGGCACCAACGTGTCAAAGGAACATGTCGACATACGGCTGAGAAAACCTAAAATAAAATAAAATCTGTCCGGGGACCGTGACAAATAATTGTGGATTCCGGATTAGACGAAGCTGTTTATTGGACAAGTCGTATCAGTTACAACTACGTACAAATCACTCTGACATAATTTCTTCCAGACGATGCGATCTGACTAGTGCGTCATCTCTGATCTGGTCTGCCATCCGCTCCGTTATTCTATCATATTCTCCGGTCTTCTCTGATCTTCAAAGTCAAAGTCAAACTCACAATGGGACTAACGGTCGGTCAGTCAGTCAGTAAGTCTTGGTGTCCGGCCAAGTCTGGGGCTCATGACCAGATACTTGTTACTGTTTGACAGTTTCGGTCTTGTTAATGTGGGGCGCCCTCTCTGACGAGAGGACGGGCCTGCTCTTTGTCAGAGTCACTATCTGCCGCAGTAAGTCATTTGTTATAATGTAAACGATATTTACATTTTACATGTTAATTAATGTATATGAAATATATTCAGGGCCTCTGTCACTCCAGGCTCAGTATAGAAAACTATGCTCTATTTCTAGTAGCTTCCGCTACAACGGCAGCCTAGTTACATGAACGGTCGTATACTTGACCGCCGCCAATCTCTGATCTAAAAGTCAAAGTCACATTGCGACTGACGGTCAGTCAGTCAATAAGTCTTGGTGTCGAGCCCCATCTGGGGATTATAACTAGATATTTATTTCTGTTTGACAGTTACGGTCTTGCTTTTTTGTGTGCGCCCTCTCTAACGAGAGGACGGGTCTGTCTTTTGTACATGCTGCTGGTCCTTTCCAGCGTAGTCTTTCTCGGGTCCGAGCCCCTTGGTACTCGAGACCATATTTTACTGTCTCAGATTTGAGACTTCCCTTTTCGTCGCCTCCTATGAATCGCAGAGTCACGGTGGAGGTATTCAACCCTGCCTCCACACGGGTGATCTCTCATCTTAATTCCGATCTGGTCTCTTATCTTCCACAGCTGGACGGACTAGTAGACACCTTCTTGAAGGGTATTCGTTGCAGTGGGAACTGCAGTAGCTCTGGCTTTCATTCCCGCGTTAACGTCTGCCTATGTATGCGTTGTAACGTTTACGTGTTTACAACTGTTGCCTAGGCAACGAGGTATTCACTGTTCCTTGCTGTATGGGAAACAGTTACTGAGACGTTGTCTAGCAATGGACGCCCGCTCAGATATTCTAGCTTTCAGGCGGCATGCCACTATATTCTGAAATCTGTCACGAAGAACATTAAGTCTAACCATCTCCCCTTCTAATATACGTCAAGAAAATTATCGCTAAGCCAACCTGCCTTTCACACACAAGACTTCCCAGTAAACATTCCTTACTTTATAATTTCGAGTACCCTTCGTATTCATATGCAGGAACTTGTATTATTTCTTCCCTAAACTGCTCATCTGTCAGACACTGGAGTGGTTTAGCAGACTGACAAATTTCGTGTTCAAAATCGTCTTCCTATAGCACTTCGATGGACAACCCTAAGGCACGAGACTGCAGACGCACAACGCTCGGTTACCTTGGCAACAAATCATAGTCCAACCTACTCGCATCCACTGAAGGTAAATTAACTCTCAGAGGCTCTTTATACATTGCGAAACAAATCCTACAGCTCTTGAACTCTGACCTCAAGGTCACAATTAGGCCTTCAGAGGTAGCACGTCTGAAGAGAAACCTACCGATAGTCGCGTCGGTTGCCAATGCTTTGCAGCTTGCCTTACAGCAATAATTACAGAGAAGCAGAACATGCGGGCCTTATGGCTCATCTGGCGTACTTTCCATTTCATTAGCCATACTCGTACGGTGTCGTGTGTCTGCCCCACTAACGCGTTCTCAACCAATCCCTCACACTTAACATTAAAACAAAGCCGTTCCACAATTTCCTATAAACATGCCGAACAAACCCCACTCGGTACATGATCCTCTGATACACTTTACGTAAATACGCAACTCCTTAAGGCTGCTGTGACTACACACGATACGTTACGAAAAATGCGGAGCGTGACGCTGACCACTGACGTCAATTCTGGTGCCGGGGTCTACAATGCGACAAGCTCTACATTCATTCTTCTACTTGCCCTACTTGCCTTTACGCGAGAGGGCTACTGTCGTTCATTCTGAGGGGCCTGGAAAGCCTGGGAAATCCCAGGAAGTCTTCCTAGCCAGGGAACAGACTCGCAAACCCTGTACTGCCCACTGCACTACGAGTATATCGTTCGGGAAGCCTACAATATTTCCAGCTACTCAACCTACCCCTCGTTGGTGTCTCCACCGTACCGTGGTGAGGGGGGTTGAGTATGCCAAGGACCCTGGGAGCTATACCAGTGGTAGCGTAGCTACTGGCAGGGCCTCCCTTGCTGCACAGGTCAAAGGGTAGGCATTAGACGAAGAGAGACACCAAAAACCCAAAACTGATGCCGGAAGCAGCGTCATCAGCAGCGACTTGAAACACAGAGCAGATGATGCTCGAGATGGTTCAAGTTCGTATAGCAACAGGCGTGACCAGAGTGGTTTGAACGGCTGTTGTACTGCGATGTGGAAAGCAAATGGAAAAACTACCACATTATCACTTTTCCTGGATAGTCTCTTTCCAAAAATAGAGATACCATGTATTCGAAGATAGAGGGGCGGATAAAAGTGACCAGAAGACGAGGAAGAAGAAAGATGATGCTGGATGACCTTGCGGACAGAAGAGAATTTTTATTTAAAGGAGAAAGCTCTAGATCGCATTAAGTGGAGGAACTGTTTTGGAAGAGACTGTGAACCTGTCGTCTGACAGATTACTGGTGATGATGATGACTCAACCTACCGCGAAAACTGGGACGGCATCATTCATGCCTGATAACTGATAACATACACAGGTCATTCAGTATTTCGGAGCAATCCTGTCTCACAAGCATCCTGACTGTGTTAATGTCAAACATTACAATCATTCTAATCACTAGTTTCGAAGGTAAAAAGGTAAAGCTATCCCTGTAACAGGCAGTGGAAGCCCATAGGATTATGAGACGTCGAGGATCCAGCATTTTCTAGACAATCGGCTCACAAATGGCGGTGAGGTTGTCAGCCTTAAGCGCCGTTCCGCCGCCTTTTAGCCCCCAAGAAGATTCCTGATACTCATTTCTGTTATAGGCTGAGTCGACCCCAGAGCCACAGTGCGACTGGAAGTATTAGGTTAATTGTAAAATCGAACGATTTCTTCGGGAATGAAACCCGCGACCTTCCGACTTGCAGCACACTTCAATATGGCGGACTGCAATATTTGCGACCTCTGGATGCTAAGAGTGAAGTTAGACTAAGCTGTGCAGATACGAGTATAATGTCAACTAGCCACGACTGCAGACGGAATGGGGCGAAATTCGGGGGGTATTTGCATGTTCCGGCAAATCAGCCAGTGAACTACAAAGAATGAAGCATGTTTTAGAGTAACGCGCAGCCAATATTACATAATCCCTGTAGATACTATTCAAAACCCAGATGTCACCGACCTAACAAACCTGTCACCACAGCAGACTGATCTGTCTATATTCCGGCCCCGACTGCGTGTGACCGAGCAAGCCCTAACTCGAGCGAGAAATCTAGTACTATTTTCAGATCTTCAATTAACCTCCAGGCGTCGAAGGGTGCAGTCGCAAGTTGGCAGACTTCAGGGCACACGGATATTAGAGGCATCGACCACTTTCAAAAATGCATTGAGTTATATAAACGAGACACAAACACCTGCGTTACTGATGAAGTATAAAACCCACTTTCGGGCTGATAATTCTCGCAACAGGAACTGCCTCAGACAGAACCTCATTCCATGTCCGCATATTCACTTTCGCAGGCTGGGAAAAGAAAATTATTTCTGCTGTTGTCATTAAATCCATTATTATTACTATTATTATTATTATTAGTAGTAGTAGTAGTAGTAGTAGTAGTAATCGTGGTAGTGGTGGTGGTGGCAGCAGTAGCAGCAGTATAGCAGTAGTAACTTATATAATGTTATGACCATTATCAACGACATTTTAACAGTCTTCATAACTTGCCGTTGTAAAAGAAATCTGTACTTCGTGTGACCCTCAGGCAATTTATTTATCTTTTACAACGGAAATTATACAACATATAAACAATACCACCACCTGCTGGACAAATACGTTTAAAATAACATGACGCAATGTCGAAACCGAACATTGCGCTCAGCCGTTTGCTTTTAGAATTAGCAGAAAACATATTTAACGCCAACCTTTATCATTCAGCCTTTCTTTTTACCGATTCGGAACTTCAAATTTGTACGAAAACACCTCGAAAATTATGCGACTCCGTTCAAGGTTCCCTTTCACTGAAAATGAACTATAACAGAAAAGAAAAAAAGAAAAAATTACGGTAGCGACAAACTACACTTCCTACGCAACGGCAATTATTCAAGAATACAGGACAGATAGGTAGTGGAAGTTGTCTTTCAGATCACAAATTTCTGAAAATCTATATAAATAAAAATGTAAATGTTCGGTCAAAATGTCAATATTGTAGAGTGCCGCCTAAAAGCCAGAATATCTGAGCAGGCGTCCATTGCTAAACAACGGCTGTTAAAACAGAGACATCCATCGCATAGGGAGCGACTCCTAAAGAGACGTCTCCTAAGCAACATAGACAGATGTTTCCTACACAACAGAGGTGTCGTTTTCATGACAACGGAGGGACTATCTGTTCGATTCGGTGTCTCCTAGTCGGTAGGCCAAGCGGTTATGAAACAGAGTGCATTTGTGAACAGACAGAGATAACAAAATTGTGCAGGCGACAAGCAGAAGTCATACACAATCATGAGAATGAACATCTTCGCGGTGAGGGTCAAGCTGAAGCCAGACACAGAAAATATAAGAGGCTTAATCTTGGCGGTGGTCAAGCTTACGATCATTCAAATGAATAAGCGGCCGTTGTAGCATAAGATATGTAACACAGACATGATCTGCTCTGTAAAGCTTGTACTGTCAGAGGACTTGTGTGTAGTGCAAAAAGAAGAATTTTCAATAACATGTTATATGTGCGAAATATACACTTGACGAAAGGCCAAGTGTATTCATAAGAGACAAACCCATCTTCTCGTCAGAGAGGATGTTACATAAGGTCTATTACCGCAAGAGATCGGTTGGAAAAAATCTCTGGTCGTGGTCCTCAAGGGGCCTGACACCAAGACGAACTGATTGGCGGTAAACCGCAAGTCGTAAAGTAACTTAGACTTTGGCAGACAGAGAAATGAGAGCGGAGGTCAGTGGCGAACGGAGCAGAGCCGAGAGCAGAAAAAGCTCAGCCAAGTATCAGAAGACGAAACGTGAGAGACGACGGACTAGTGAGGTCGCAGCGTCTGGAAGACGTTATTTCAGCGTGACTGTAGTTGTAACTGTAAACGAACTACCCAATAAACAGCTTCACATAATCCGCAACAGATTAATTATTTGCCACGGATACCCGGACAAGTGACAATATGGAGACGATGCCAACAGCGGAAAGCATGGGTATAAGAACCAGCAGCTGCTCCTGTTACCATTATCGACATCTGAATAGTGTTCACAACTTTCTATTGCGAGACATGGCACCGTACTGTAAGTCTGGTGGCGTCTGATGTCCGTCAGAGGTACGCAGTGTCATAGTTATGTGCCCCTCAGAGAATGAGCTAAGATGCAGCATCTCCAAGTGAGGGATATGGAACTGACACTTCATTTGTTTCCTGCTCAGACTCAAGCATACGCCAAATGGAACAACGGAGGGGCTTCCCTGAACCGCTGACTCTGTTTAATAATTCAGCACAAAGTGAGATGAGGATGGAAATCTTCTATGCTCCAAATCAACTCCCTTGCAATATCATTCTCCAGTAACCCTCTATAGAGCGGGCCATATGGCGATGTTTATTCGGCTTCAGGGGTGTGTTCCATTGTGCAAATCCCTCGCCTCACAGCAACCCCTCTGCTGCTCAAACTCTGCAACATACGCAACTATATCCTGCAAGGATGTACTCCCTCACCCTTGCTCCGCCAAATAAAATGTCTGGTACATTCTGATAACTTGTTTAAATAAATGTAGGCTACCCGAAATGCGAACCAAACGTGATGGCTTGGCTGATTATGAGACAACACCAAGTATACCGTGTAGGATCCGCGAGAGTAACAGCTGTTTATAGGGAAGTGGAGGCGTACAGAACAGGAAGGCACACTACCAGTGCAACAGCAGCAGCTCATCGCGTAGTTCCAGCAAATAGAAAATGTCCACGCAGTCGGAATTTGAATGCCTTCTGATAGAAATATATTTAAGGAAGTGTGTATTTCTGTAAGACAAACCAGCATACAGTTTATCAGTCATGTGTAGGGGTCACTACAGACGGAGGTTTCGATTGGATGATCGGATTTGTTGACGTCTTATACACATCACTCGGAACTACAGGCAACTTCAGCCGTTACCACTATTTCCACACACTGTACAGTTCACCGGTGCACACGCACTAGGGTCCTCAGTCCTCACTAGTCGTATCCTGGCAAACGATTTATAAGTCTCCCTGTCACAATCATATACGAAGTCTTCTTTTTACAGCCTAATTCCTTTCTTTCCAATCATCTGCAGCTGCCAATTCAGAAGACTCGACTCAATTCAATTAGAAGCTTATATCCCAGCGGGATGGCGTCTCGGAACTCGACTCTACTCGACTACGCTGCTCAAATTCTTCTTTATAACACTTTGCACGGACTCCACGGAAAACAGCGTCTTCTATTGTTTTAGGCGTGTTTACCTCATCATTGCATAGCAACGTTCACGGCACGGACCACACAGAAAACCTCTATTGTTGGGGCGTATTTACCGAGTCGTTGCCTAGCAATGAGTATATATGTCACAGTATGAAACAACTGACACGTACAGACACATACGTACAAAATATAAACATAAAGACGTATCGACTGTTCAGAAGAACGAATGGCTGTTCTGTTGTTTGTAATTTTGCAGACTATTTACTGATTCCTTCAGTAAAATGTTCTCTTGGACAGTGTGAAGGATACCTAACAAACCACACAAGCAATCTCTTTAACAATTCTCCTCTACTAATAATACAATGATAATCTTTTAGACATTATCAATTAATTTTATTTTGAGCCGAAGTTGTTCCATATTACGAGCTTCTGGCTTCTGCAGGTGCCTTTATACTGGTTTATCTGCTATATGTTTCTTTTTGGTATGTAGGAAATATCAGTTTTAATATCCTGCACGTATTGAATTTATTTAAATTCTGTGGTTTCTTATCAAAGCTTCTAAGGGTCGACGGATTACGCCCGAATAAAGACGATCGTTACAGTTGAACTTGTTCCTTTTCGAACATGATTCACTGGTTTCAGGTTCAAACTTCACTTAAAGTCTGACTTTATGGATTCTGTTCGGAACTTTATGCATTTCCACAGGTGCAAGGCTTCATCCATATGGCCGAAGGCTTCTATCATCCTGAGTTTATGTGTCATGTCTTGTCCGGAGAGAGGAACTAGCTAAATCGACTGGGACAGGCAGGGTGTTTTTGTTTCTTACCTGAAAACATAGACCTAGTCCAGTATCCGAAACGTCATCTAAATACGAAATTAATATGATGGAAAATGTCGAAAAAATATATCACTGTGTTAATACACCATGGGGACGAACTTTGCCTAGCTTCTCTGCTGTACTTAATTTCAGCAAACCGCGCCGTAAATATCCATACCGACTGAAGCTGACATCGTGTAGGCCCGAGTAACTTTTGGACCATTCTGCAGTGCAATTCGAGCTCGGCCGATGAATGTGTGTATTCTGGAGTAAACTCATGAAATGAATGCATAGCTGTAAAACCATTCTAGAACAAGCAATTCAGGCAGGACTAGACCCTGAGTCTTACCGTCGGAAAGGAAAGTAGGTTAAAAACACTAGAAGTTTATCCCGCTGCACGGCACGGGTGCTAACCTTGGTCTCAAACTTCCGGGGAGGACGTGAATTATAAGTGCTGAAAAAATGTCCATGCCCAAGATAAAAAATCTGGACAGAGGAAAACGAACGTTATGTCAAGCCAAAACAGAAGTTGCGATGGACCAGTCACTCAATGTACACGTAGGACAAATAGGAGACACATAAGAACTGAAAAAGAAACCATCTACGAGACCTAAAGGTTGATGGAATGGTAATATTAAAAAGATGTGCATGCAAATCGGTTGTGGCCTGTACTAAACGAAACGGTATAA